>NC_047160.1:20485134-20785134 GCF_009819705.1 Hippoglossus hippoglossus
CTCCTCATTGAGTGCCACTCAGCGGAGGGGTGTGGCTGGCCTCTCTCCCCGACTGCACATCGTGAAAACCAGTAATGGAGGGAAGCCGGAGCTAAGAAAAGGGGGATTGGGCAGCGGCTAACCGATAAGAAGACTTCTTGCATATTCATCAGTGAATCAAAAATCATTGATTCCAAGGCAGCTCAACAGCTCTGTACGCCTGTGTAGATGCGGCAATGGGGTGGAGGGGGTAGAGGGGCCGGAGCATGACATTTGTCCCCAACAATGTGAATCCTGATACTCTTAAGCTTAGCTTTGCGGAATTGCAAATGGAATTTATGCACAAAGCAAGTTCAGAATAAAGAGCAGACGTAAAGAAGGAGCTGATAAATATGCTGGAAATATGTGGAGCTACAAACACAAGCTGTCTCACAATGCCCGGCACAGTCTCTGTGGTTTCATTCAGAGCGCTACTGGTCGGCGAGCTTTGCTCAGAGCCGCACTGAATGAGCTTTCATGTAATTGCCTCATAAATGCCACTTGTCCATCAGGCCCCTCTGTAGCGCCCTGGCAATGTGTCAGTCAAACACGAGTGGCCAGCTGGATCGTTAATTTGAATTGAGTTGCTTTGGATTCTTTTGAAAAGGTCTCTTAGCTTGAATGTGGTTGGATTTAATCCTTTTTCACTCCTGTTCTTTAGTTAGCGGCGTAACTTTGAACAAAATCGATAATAATGTATTCTGCTTAAAGTTCATTAAGCACAGGACCACACTGTTAAAAGGTATTTAAAATGTCCCTTTTCCAAACACACAGAATGTCATGCTTCAACCATGATCATGCTGGAACTGATTAGCCGTAAGAATGCCAACCGTAGTCAAAAGCATCGGGGAAGCCAAAAGAAACACTGGGAAGTAGCTCCAGCTGCCAGTCAGTCATCAGCTGGAGTGACAACCTCACTGTCTGAGGCTAAATTAACCCTTAGTGAGCCAAAGGAAATCCTGAGTTATCTCCCAACTGTTCCAGACTAAGTTGCGTTCACAGTCACATCTTCCAAAAAAGCGTCAGAATCCTTGACCCTCCTACTCCACGTCTCTTAAAAGAAACCAAAGACCCCGTGGAAAAAGATGGGAGATGAAAAGAGGCTGAAACACAGTCACCCAGTATTGGCATTCAAATTGTAACACACACTGTATGTTACAATGGTAATGTGAACAAAAAGTTAAGATACCCGTCAACATCCTCGATTCTCTCTGTGCAAGGCGGCTTGGGAGTCGACGAGAAAAACATGCGAGCACAAAAGTAAACCCATTAGTGTAACAAATGCAGCTTTTACCCATACCCTGGGGTTGCTGGTGTGTTAGATGTCAGGGTCTTACAAAACAGGGACATGTGAAATATTGAAGCAGCCAAACAGTGAAGAAACGTCCTATTGAATACCTTGAATCCCCTGAAGGAGTTTAGGATGGGACGGGCGGGGGGGGGATGGGGGACTTGTGTTTTCAGAGAGTAACAAAAGGTGTGCTAGAAAGCAGCTCGCCCTGCAGACACAACTATAGATGTTAAGTTCCACTTGTAGGAAAAGAGCTGCTTTGAAAAAGAGGGACCTGGTATGTTTCAAAGAGGAGCTGGAGACACAGACAATGGATAAACAACACTGAAAGCATTTTTGACCATGGCTAAGATGTGAAAGTGTCACACAGGTCCATGTAGGATTCCCATGAAGGGCCGAGAGGAAAAGTGATAAGAAAAGAGAGAGAGAGGTTTGCATCGTCTTAAATTTGAAGTCGGGGCACCTCTTTTCGACTTCTAGTCAGTGAAACAGTGAAAATATGACACATGATTAAAAACAGGATTTTTTTTCCCCGACAGAAAATTTGATTAGCTGCAAATTGAATTTCATTCTCAACTTGAATTCTTATCTGGGAAATGACAGTATGATCAAACGGTTGTGGCGCCTATAACTGCAGCTATAGCCTGGCAAGAGACCAACTGTCCTCTTTCACTTAAGGTCACAATAAGCCAGAAGCAGACACGCTGGAATGTAAAAGGTAGTCTACTGATTCTCCATGGCATATAAAGTAGATCGAGGATGAGGAGGGGGATCAGAGGTCAAGTGTCACAGAAAGAAGATGAACAAAAGAGAATTTTAAAGTGCTCATATATCCATGACAGGTTATGTGGTGATGATACTTTAAAAACATGTGGCTGATCCTTCCCTGCCACTGCATCGCACCGCCACGGAATTATCGGCAAATTGTCCTGTTTTCACAGAGGGAGGCTAGAGGAGTGTACTGTAAATCATTTGCTCTCTATGGGTATTGGACCCCCTCAGGCAACAAGTGCAGGGAGAGGGGAGACCATTAAAAAATGCCTCAGTAATTTATTCTTCCTTTGTTCTGCTTTCTTGTGTTACCATATGTTCTTCATGTCGGCCCTGACTCGTAAAGTTTTTACAAGTTATGCTGTTAATTCTAGCCAAAGAATTGTTCCCACATTGTTGGTGATAAAATTCGTACCTAATTAACTGGACTCATGCACTGCAAAAACAAGCAACTTTAAAAACCAAGTTTTTAACATTGTTATAATGTCTTTATTGCGATTCTGAAAACCAGGGTTTCATACGTCACATGCCTAAGTAACTCATCCTGTCAAGTTGCACGTAGGTCCAAAATAAATCTGAAACCTCCAGTGCAAAGTGGACTTGTGAATAAAGAAGGCGAGAGTTTGCGTTAGCTCAATCACTAATGTCGGCAACAAAGACGCTAACCTAATATAGCATTCTGATATGTCTGCTAGCCACTTGATTTTGGTTGGTTGTTATGTTAAACAAAAATATTAATCATAGCAGAGAACTGGTAAATTTGTCTGGAGGGGAAGTTCCTGATATGTAACATGGGACAAAGTGTGATTTAACACTCGGTGGAGACTTCTGATTCAGAGGATTTGATGGATGCGAAGCCAAAGTTCCTGCTAGTTTAAAACATCTGAGCACTCCCAGTGATAAAGCTCCTGCTGATAGGAAGCACTTAACCTGTCTGGTCATTCTTGGTTAAAGCTCTGAACCTGCAATCAGTGACCGGCCTGGTATCTGTCAAACACCGTCAAACCCACCGCACACCAGCAGACCATCGATATGCAGGGAGAGGGGTGAGATGCCACAGGGACAGCACTCACTACCTGATGTTCAAGCACATCAGTAAAACAAGACTTTAAAAACCATGGGGCTGAGCAGAAATTATAAAAGATCATCATTTGTCTATAAATATAATCCAAATGGAGAGTGACAGTGACATTTTCTCCATTGATGTTTTACAAAATCAAGTTTCAAGCCTGAAGCCCGGCCAACCAGCTACGAGATGAATCATGACCTTAAAACATTTGATTCAGAGTAAAAACTGAAAAAAGGCAAAGGTACAAGACAGTGTAGATAATTATGTGCACTTCTTCTTGAATTTAACCTTGTTGTTAATATCGTGTTGCAATATATTATAGTTTGTGTCTCATATGTATGTTTATAGCATTTCATAGATTTATTTCATATATTTTCAGTTGTGGTTAGCATTTCCATGGTAACGGACGAGCTCCAACAATCAGAGACGTCGCTACTACACCTGAGGATTGTGGGTAGTGTAGAACCTCTCCTTGACATTGGAGCATATAACAATGTTTCAAATTCTCGTTGCTTGTGGTAAGTCTACCTTAGATGGTTGATGGCTGATGATCTAAATCTACTGTATATTCAGAAAATGAATGGGATTTCAACTTCCAGAACCACACTGTTGAGCTCGATTAGAAGATTCATATGTCATTAGCCACTTTAGGCACACTCCAGGCTTCTGCATTTCATTTTCAGGATGTTCAATGTACATCAGTGTTTGTATCTGCTGTCAACAGAATCCTCGGGTATCATAGACGTTACAGCACAATTAATCAATTCAATGAGTTTTGTGGTTTAAAATTCTCATGCTTCAATTCCTGAAGGGAAAGTTCTAGTTAAATAGGTATCATTTTCCCTTCCTTACTGTGTGTGTGTCTGTGTGTGTGTGTGTCTGTGTGTGTGTGTTTGTTTGTGTATATTCTGTCCAGGCATGTCAGAACTCAAACCATTCACCCAGGAGCTGCACCAACTGGCAGGTAATGTGAGGGGCCAGTCAAGAGAAATCCAAACATGGAAACTCTAACAAGGAATCGTTGCCATTATATAATCATGTCTTGTGAAAAAAAAAAAATCTCAAAGCTCTGCATTCAGATCTGGTTCGTTACACGATGCTCAGTCTCAAGAACTAGAGTGTGAGAGTTACCTCGATGATATAGAGGACGATGTTCTTGTAGAAGCAGTACAGGATACACTTGGCTACGCGGTTGTAATTCCAGGCTCCGTGGACGAGCAGCAGATTCTTCAAGTATTTGAACTGTGTGGGAGGGAAGAAAAAAGGAGAAGATGAATGAATAGTCGAGGTCTGTGTACAGTACGCCGTCTAATGGCTGCTCATAATCAGAGATCAGTGCTGGAACACTAAAGCAGTTGCTGGCACTTCAAGATTAAAGCAAGCAGCAGTCTTTTGTCGTCGCCCAACAGAGGGTTAAAAGACTGATGGGACATTCTGGTCAAAGCTCTCACTAAGACATTCCAGAATTTTCTACTCAAAGATTTCTAAGGCCGAGCTTTGAGTCGCTGCAAATGGAGGAGTTCGTACGGGGTATTGGTCTCTGAGGGCTCGGAATAATAGTTAAATGGCTTTATAATTACGCCGCCATTTAGAGCCTGTGGTGAACTTACGATTCCAGCGCAATTTCTGGCTGATAAGTGTGATTACAGTGGAGCAGAGCTCTGAGGCAAGTGCTTCGTCTTAGTTGTCAGTGCGTGACTAAAACAAAGAGCATGGACACCACAGACTCTTGCTGTTTGACAAAAGAAAATGTGGAGTAGGAGATAGGAGGAGTTGTGTTTGGAAAATAAAACAATATCAACAATTATTGCAATAGAGTTTTCCTCAAAAGCAATATAACAAAGGTCCAATATATAGCGAAATTTAAAGTCAAAAGAAAGTGCAGTGCCATGCGTGTTCTAAAGCTGTTGTTTGGTCTGCAGTGATGCTGGCTGCAGCTTTGTTTCTGAAACTGTAAAAGTGACCTGCTGTAATTGAGCCTCAGCAAGTAAAGACCGATTGCAGGACTCAGCCCCTAGAACCCTGAAGCTGCACCATGGCTGCTGCAAAAAGAGCTGTTCATCTGTTTGTTTAAAGTTTGGTGGAGCCCGACTAAGTATGTAGAACCCTGCACTGGAGGATCAGTTGTTATTGACATTGTTGTAAACACGGCCATGGTTGTGAACAGAGTTCATTAATATTGGACGTTATGTGAGTCCAAGACGCACCAACTTCAACACAACACGTCCTGGGGCGATTCATATTACGATTGCCAAGTGTGAACTACATAAAATGAACAGTTGCTGAGATATGCAAACCACATACAGACAGAAGTAGATAGATCATAATGTAACATTTATCCTGATAGTTATCAATATCAACAAGTATAAAACATTTCATCTTGATATTCTTCACCTTATCATCTTGCCTTATGGAGGAATAGATTTAAACGTATACTTTTTGAGAGAAACATAATAGTGTTAATTTGAAAGAGAGTTTGTTTTTAGTAGAATGAAAGCGGAGTGGCGGCACCCAGTTTGTCTGACCCCTCCACTGGTCGGTTCAAACATCAGTTAACACTGACCACAGCCGATGACAGATGGACAGCAGAGGTGCCTCGGCCCAGAGCCTCTTTAACGACCTCTTGCTTTAACAGATAACTCAGAGCTTTCAAGTCTTAAATCTTAGAAACCAGCTCCCTGATAATCTACACCAGCAAAGAGCTCATCTGGTTCTCAGCATTAATATAAATCACGTATGGGAACGTTGCACAACTTCTCAGGATTGATTTCAGTTTGCAGTCTGCAAATTACAGTTAATGTACCGTTACGCCAATACATGGAAAACACCACTGGAAGTCTGGAGGTGTAATTTGATTTGATGCGGGAACACAACCTAAATGGATTACAAGAGGCCACCTGTCTTTAAGAGACGTGCACGTTCTGCATGTCGTGTGGACTGAAGGGGGCACTTAAGACAAACCCGAGTCTCCTGAATGGTAATTGTATACTGCGGCAGGGAGAGTGTACTGTGTTGTAGTGAAGTATTGGTTTCCCATGTTCTGAAAACCCTGTGGCTGTAACACAAACACGATGTACTGAGTGGCGTGCCGTGTAGAAACAGAGCATGTTACAGGATTTTTTTTTGTTGCTTACCAGTATCGCATAACTCTACAGAGTTTCAGACAAACTGGTTACTAGGACATAAGCATGTGTTTAAGTAGCGTTCTGCTTGGATCTCTTTCTGGAGAGTTATGTCGGGAGTTGGGTGTCTGTTTTACAGGTGTTACTATTTCGCTGTATAAGCTTTAATGCCGTGGCAGACATGAGATCTTTTGTTACTCAGAACAATGTGCCAGGCTATCACTAACACATATTACATTTGAGAAGACAATGACAGGACTGACAGTGTGAGGAATGTGGCTTTGAGCGGAAAGAAATGGGCATGATGGATATCAGTGAATCACAGGCTTCAAACCAAACAAGTTAAAATCAGATTTAAACATTGACACAGTGTTCTAGTGTGATTTTTTAAAACATACTTGACATTAAGTGTCAGTGGATGAAAATATTGAATCCAACATGAACAGCTTTTTACAGATTAAGATAGTAGTTAATGTAATGTGAATATTATTTGCCTTTAAGCAGCTAATCAATCAAACTGTAAGATTTTTCCGTTGGTGCAAGCGCCCGGCATCTTGCTCACCTGGGCGATAGAGTAGTCGGAGGAGTTTGCCGCCTGCAGACCCTCGTTGCCTGAGATTCCCACGCCGACGTGAGCTGTCTGGATCATTCCCACGTCGTTAGCACCGTCACCAATGGCCAGCGTGATCACCTTTACCTTTTTCTTGACCATCTCCACCACCTCTGACTTCTGAAGAGGAGATACCCTAAAGAAGAGAGTAGTAGCACAGGGAATATTAAGAATAGAATGGACCCCTGCACATATGCGGTCTTCATGATCAAACTCATCACAGTCTTTAACTTGGCCAGCTGTTATTTTATCTGTATTCAGATGTCTTCACCATCAGATCCGTCAGACTATGAGGCTTATAACTGCTGAGTCTTCATTGGTCTCTTGGTCGCCTCCATTACCGGTCTCCTTTTTGCATTGTCAATCTTTTTGTCTTCGTGCAAAACCTCCTGTATATTTAGAACTTTCTTTTGACCACCACAATAGAAAAGGACATAGGCGTAACTCAAGCCATGCCTACCATTATGTCTATTTTAACATAAATGCATGGGGATATACAATTCTCCAATTCCCCAAAATGGCGGTTTACAAGCTTAACTGGCCTGCTGCAGAAATATTGCTTTTGATACAAAGAATGGAACATTATTGGATGTCTAGACGATTAGGAGGTAAGCTGGCCAATGCACACAAATGCACATATTTAACATGTTCATTTGTGCAGTTGTTCTGATAAAATGCATTGGTGCATGTAAACACCGGACTGTATTTAATCCCATCCCATGTACACAGTTGACCTGAAATCTTCATGTAAGCAGCTCCTGACACTAGAGGCCGCAGCCACGCAGGAGCTTCCTCTATGTGCACTAAACTGAGGGACATTTACCGTACAGACAGTCTCTGGAGACAATGTTGTTAACTGCATGTCTGTCTTTAACTGTACAACTGTTAATGTTTATCTTCTCTGTGTTTTAAAAAGCGTTATTCATCTCAGGAGCCATTGTTTGTGCACAGGGTAAACGCAGGTAGAGGTGAGGGGGGGGGGGGAGAATAAATACAAATTGGAGTCATAGTGCGGCATCTGAAACTTCGATGTTATTCTGAAAACATGGTTTCTGACTTCTGGCCCCAGACCCCGTCATGGTTGCTTGAGTAAGCACTTCTTACTATTTATGTGGCCCGGGCAAGTCAACAGTGAGTGTACCTTCATGATGTTGAAAGTTACCATTTAAATTCAAACTATCCCACTCTTTACACCGCTGCCATAAAAAACGTAGTTGACCTTTGCAGCGAAGACATTATATTTTATAGTTCAACCATATAGCTTTTAAACTAATTTAAAACCTCAAACCCATTTCCAGCTTCTCATAGAAGGTGAGATTTTGCTGCTTTTCTGTTTTATGCCACTGTAAAATTAACACCCTCTGGTTTCGGATGATGACATCAGTCTCTGAGGTTGTGTGATGGACAATCTTTTACTATTTACTGACATCTTAAAGACAACCCATTTAATGTATCGATCATTTGTTGCAACCCTGCTTGAGTTTCTGGCTTGCTCTGACTTTCCTTCAAGTTTTTGCTGTTTTTCAAGACCACTCATGACATTTGTATATCAGTTTCCCCAGCTTTGATGGGCCAGGTATTAAAAAACATTATTTGTTTTCTTGTAAAAACATGATTCTTCCGCAAAAAGATTCTGGAAGCAACAAGAACAGTGTCTTTGTTCTTTCTCTGGTAAGTGTAATAATTGTTTGAGTTTTATTTGAATTTTTTTCAGGGGTAAATCTTACCTGCAGCATATGACAGCTTTACAGGAGAGGGCGAGGTCCAGGAAGTACTGCTGCACTCCGAACGAAAGGGCGTATTTCAGAGTCTTCCCATCAATAATGAGAGCAAAGTCGTTTTCCTTGTAGAGGGCATCTCCCAGCATTCCACAGTGGTGGCTGAGTAGTTCCCTTGTTCCCTGTGTGATGGAAAACATTTCATTAGATTTCATTTTTTACTTATTATGCTTTCAAGCTTATGGCTTTTTAAAAAACATCAAATAATTTATGGATCTGAATGAAAACAATCAGGCATATTTAGCAGACTGATATCTATGAGTGTGTGTAATTTGGTTTGTCTTGATTGAATTTAAGGGACTGTTAGGCCTTGGTGGAGGTATTCTTGTTGACTACTTTTTTAAATTGTCCTTTTAAATAGATATTAATTCAGGTCTAATAATAAAACATAATTTGTACAGGGGTTACATTGATAGGCTTTACTACTTGTGTAACTAAAATTTGCAGTGCAACACAAAGAATTCCACGGTGCCACTTACATTTAAAGGATATTATTACATCAAAACACTTAAGTTCATTAATATCTAATCAGAAAATCATTGTCTTGGCTCCAAAGTGTTCATCTAGTTTAAAATAACATTAGTTTTAAACAGATAAGGCGGATCAGTCCACTTCAATTCCCCAAATGCTGCAGAGCAGCTGCTCTTGATATTTTATATATTTATCCTATTTCCCATGATTCTCACAGTCAGACCTCGGCCATGAGGTGATAACATAGTCGAGCTCTGCAAATGTACAGTGTTTGCTTATTCACTGAATACAGCTATGACGATGATTGATGATGAAAATCTATAAATATGAGACTGACAGGAGGATTTAGTGTCCTGGTGAGATCATCATCATTGTATTCATCGTTCAGTCATCTTCCCCACAGATGGTGAAGCCATTAGACAATAAAACCAATTTCTGTATGGAAATATTTTCTGAGGGATACGTGGATGAGGTAGATGTATATTTTCCTTTAAAATTAAAACTCATTCTCAAGAGAAGCACTTGAAATAATGTTTATAATGTTGCCATGGTAATATTCAGCAAATGTTGCGGTACACATGATTCAATACCTTACAAACAAACTGACACACAATATAATGTACATGTTTTAGTTTCGGTCACCATAGAAAATGATGATTTCCGAATATTAAAGCTTTCTAAAGGAGAGGAGAAATAGGATGTTTAGGGCTTGAATTACTTTAAAAAGTGAGAAAGACGGACTTGAATGAGCAGATTCGATGCCTGGTATCAAACATAATGTACCAAGCAGATGCTCAAACAGCTGTAATCATTAAAAAAAACGGCGGTCATTAACGAGAATGGTGGAGGGAGGGGGCACAGCCTGGTGTTGAGGTCAGATATGTCAAAGCATTTAGATCGTACCAGGGGACCATGCTACATTCGCTTGGCATAACAAAACTTTGAAACCCCAGCTTAAAGGAAATATTTGGAGAAAGGGGCTTTACGTTTCACAAAGCCAGAGACGGAGAGTGAGAGACACGCAAAGAAAGAGATGATGGATTAACAGAGGAGAGAAACCGAGCAAGAGGATACAAGCAGAAAGCAGCTGCGAAGACTTATCCATCCCTGATGGAGTGTGTAAAACAGCACGAGATGGTGTGCAGCAGACAGGCCAGTGCCACAGTCTATATGTGTGTGTGTGTGTGTGTGTGTGTGTGTGTGTGTGTGTGTGTGTGTGTGTGTGTGTGTGTGTGTGTGTGTGTGTGTGTGTGTGTGGTCCAGGTATTACTCATGTTGTGAGGACCTAAATCTGTTTACACTGTGACATTATGGCGACGAATCCTCATAGAGTAAATTATAAAGTGTTGAGGTGAAAACATGTTTTAAGGTTATGGTGGGGTTATATTTAAGTTAAGGGTTTGGGTCAAGCAATTCGCAGTTATGGTTGAGGTCTCAAGGAGGTGAAGGTAAATCAATATAATGTCTTGTGTCATGGAGATACGACTGAGAGAGTGTGTGTGTGTGTGTGTGTGTGTGTGTGTGTGCAAAGGTCAGAGTAGGTCAAAGTTGATGTCTATAATCAACCACAAGCCAAAATTTATAGCCGCTCTATCTGGGATAGATGACGTCTTAGTGTGTGTTTGCATGTGCATGCATGTGTGCATGTGTGAGAGCTGGTGAATCTAATGCATGAGAAAGGATTCGCTCTGTTTGGGGCACAATCTATTAATCACATACTGTGATAAGCTGAGTTTACCATTTCCTCAAGTAGAGCGGCCATTTCCCCCCCAATTTACACTGAGGAATTTTAGCTCTAATGCTACATGTCTCGTCCTAAAACCTTTTTTGTTATGGCTATAATGACCAGTTCAGCCTATGTGACGAGCTAGTGTTTGGTTTTGGAGTGGGTATGTGGCGTCCATTCAGAAAATCCACAAGAGCTTTCCCATAAAGACTGAGCTCCATTGTTGATATAGGCCTTGAGTGATATGGCCAACAGGACGTGACACTCATGATGTGGAATCTGGACATTTGTATGAACATAGTGTCATCATCTGTCTTGGACTCTGAGGATGTTCCACCAGAGTTGGAAGTAAGTGGACATGAACTGTTTCCCATTACATCTCATTGAAAACATTCAAAAGCATCGACAGTTAAAAATCTCTCTGTGCTACGGATGATATTTAGTTTAAGTAGGATTTTTTTATGAATACATTTTCACATCTGTTTTTCAATGTTCTTTTGTAATAAAAAAGACAAACAACCAATTTTAGAGAAATAAATGACGTGAAAATAAAAAAAAGAGGCCTGACTGGCTGATGATTAATATACAAATCCTCAATAAGTGCTGTAAGTTCTCTAAATGATTAAACACACTGAGTGTAAGACAACGCTTTTTAAAATGACCTAATCCCCCCCTGGAGGCTGAGTTTTACTTTGGGAATTTAAGTTCAAGTAAGATTTAGTACAGGGGATGTCGAAAACTTTGTCCCCCCTTTGATAACTACAGTATTTCTAAACACAGCAAGGAGGGAAGACATGCTCCAATTACTCTGTTTCGTAGCATGAGAGCGCTCAGAATTACCAGCGCTGCTGCCTGGTCCTCTGTTCCCTGTGCCGCCGTCGTCCTGGTGGAGGGTTTTCTCCCTCCACCTTCTAACAAACTGCCTTATGTAAGCATCTGCTCAACCACAGGAGAATGGGAGCTGACATTTCAAAGCGCCGGTTCGTGTGCTTTATGAATGCACCGACCCCGGACTTCTACCTCGACTCTATTTATCAAGCTTAACGACTGGCTGACAGAGTGAAGGCCATCCGTCATCAACTCTGAACACCCCCTGCTGCTTTCTCCTGCTTTATTCACTTCTTCTCGCCGTTTCCCCCCTTTCTCGCCCGACAAACTGAACCCAGTCAAGTTTCTCTTCCATCTGTGGTTCCTCTGCTCAGTTGTTCCCCCTGATGGAGGCGCAGGGACTCGCCCTTTTCAATCTTAGAAACAACAGACAAGGCTCTCCTGCCAGGGGGTCAACAGACTTCTCTGCTGGGTGTCTTAAAGATGTTGACGGCAGATTTGGGATGCGTGTTGGCTCAGTGTGAGTGTGTGTGTGTGTGTGTGTGTGTGTCTGTGTGTGTATAAGGCTCCCTGTGGCCATATCTATTCAGTTTCTAAACGGGGCTTAGGCGAGGAGATGAGGGGCTTATTATTCTCATGAGTGACCCCGCTTTACATTTTTGCCTTAAATATCACAGTAACAATTATGTGAAAATATTTGTTGGTTATTGTTTTAACTCGTGTGCACTTTTGAGAGAATAGAAAATCTCCATTTCCACTAGAACTGTATATAATGGCTGCCAGAAATTAATTCAGTATATTGCTTTGTATTCTGATTAAAATCTGCCTTTACGTTGGCATAAATCCATCTAGTCTGTTACTGTTAAGATGCTTTAAGACATGCACTTAACTCTCAACATTTTCCTGGAAGCTACAGGATGTGTGTATAATCTAAATCATATTCAGGTTACTTAGTTTATTTCTCACCATTGAAAGAAGCGGACAATGGTGAGCTTAATGTACATGGCTAGGTTGTTAGTTTTTAATGTAAGTAGGTCAGATCATTAAAAGAGAAAAAGGCTAAATACTCACATCAAGAGTGTCTTCGTTGATCACAAGCATTCCCATGTTCTTGGTCAGCAGCTTGCAGGAATGTCCTGCAGTGAACAAGAGAAAAACAGAGGATGACACATCAGGTTGTAAAGAGCAAATGTATCAGATTAACAAAACACTGGACATTAAGCCTGGAGACAGGAAGAAAATATTTTAAATCCGCTAAACAACTCTTCAGTTACTACATCGAATTGTAGTTTACTTTAGTTTGAATAATTCCCTGTAGCTGTCCACGTCTCTGTGTGGGGACAAAACACACAGACACACAGACACACAGACAAACAAAGACACAAAGACAAACAGACAAACAACAAAAGATACAAAAATAAACATGATCAGATAAATAAGGGATACTTCAGGATGCAGCAATACATTTTAAAGGATACTAATTAAAATGTTACAGCTCAGAGCTCAGTGTCTCGGGACATGACTAATGAGTTTGGTTTACAAGGGTTTGTCAGTTTCCTGTTTTAATAGGCAGTTACAACTCTGAGTTACCCAACATGGCTCTCTGGGGAGCGTTCCCCTCAGCTCTTGGCTGGGACAGATGCTCAGGGTCACCAGCAAGGTGGTAGAGCGAGCCGCTCATTGGGGAAAACAAAAATGTTTCTCAAACCAGGACCGAAGCCTTCAGTTTCAAACCGTGGCTGCATGAAAAAGCTGCCGTCTGTGGCATAACCACATGAATATTTGTGGGCTTCAACACTTTGCTTCTGTCTGGAAAGAGATTTTTTGTTTCTTTAAGGTGGTTACCACAAAGTCTGTGTTCTGTGAATATACGGGTGGTATTTTCTGTGAGTTAAACTGAGATAAGATTATGCAAAAAACACACAGCACCACTCAGACTCCGTTGTACACACAGTACACACACAGTACACACACAGTACACACACAGTACACACACAGTACACACACAGTACACACACACACACACACACACACACACACACACACGGAGGGGGCCTTGCTTGAGGAAGTGAGTAGGTTTCACCCCAGAGTCAAAACCAAACAGGGTTGGGGTCTGGGGGTCTGGCAGATTGTTTTCTTAAGTGCAAAGGTGCAAAAGTCCAAAAATTTGCCAGTGTGTGGAACATGTCTCCCGATCTGAACACTGTCTTTACCCCTTCCCCCTGCCACAGCCCTTCCGCTTAATGTGTTTACCTTAAGCTCATTTGACTGCAGCCAAACTGCCCCTTTTTTTATTTCACCAGAGAAAGTTGAATTCCTGGTCTTTCTCCACCTCAGGCGGAACTAAACACTGCTCCCACAGGAAATGAGGAATGTGTAATCACGACACTGGTGTCACAGGGACGTTGCCTCGCAAGCAACAATTAAAAAGAAGAAATTCTATAGCCACAGAAGGCATTTTAACTGGATTGCACATTTGAATCCAGTTAAAAGTGAATTTAACGAAGTGCATTTAGGACGTGTCAAATTCTACTTTTGCTAATTTAATACAAGTAATAAAAGTTCCTGTGCTTGGCACATGCTTCAAATGTTCATGTTTGAGTGCGTCTCTCGTTCCCTTTGAAAGTGAGGTGCGTTTTTATCGCCACCTGGTGGCTGGCTGCAGTATAGGTCATAAATCCCCACTCGCCCATGTTAATGTATGGGACATGGACGAAACTCAAGTCAAATCAAATGTTTGTCAACATTTTTTTTCTCAAAGATAGTTTCTTTCATTTGTGTTTAAGTATTCATGGTAAGTTCGGTTTTTTAATTAGTTATTTGATGCTATTAAAAAAAGGTGAAACAGCATGATTGACAGCCGAGACTGGCTCACGATTGGATGAGCTAATGAATTGGCTGGACCTCAGTACCATCCCCATCTTAATATATACAGTCTATGCTGTGTAACAAGCAGCTAAAAAGGCCCTTTTACTATCTTAATAATGCTCCCTCAAAATAACAGTTAAATGCTGAGCCATTGACTTCAGACCGGGTTCTCTCATGCAGTGCACTTTCCACTGCTTCGAGATAGAAATCACACCTCATTTTAAGACGATGGGTGCAAGTGCATTTGCTATTTAAACAACATATATACTTGTAGGCAGATAAAGGAGTTGGATTTACTCTTTCACTTGTCACTGCTTAAGGGGGACGATGTATCCTCTGGCCAAAATCCACACATTATTTGTGTACTTCTCCTAAGTCATACCTCCAGGAAAGTGAGTCGCTAACAAGTTTACCAGCAGCCACTGTCCTTTCATTGAATTCTGGCTCATACCTGTCCTGAGCATTACGTACGCATAACTCCCCTCAAACAGCTCACAGCACTGGGAGCATGTCCCAGAGCAAACATTGCTCTTTCCTGGGGCAGCCAGACATGTGGTGTCAGAGTAGGTACTGTACATTGTGTCATGATGGTTCAGGATTAAAGACAACAGACTGAAACAATAACAGTCTTTACAGCGTCAGATCAGACTGACTTTCCGTACTTCAATTTCATAAATACAGTATGTGTTATGTGCCAAGAGTTCGTCATTCCGTGCCAAGTTCGGCATCTGGGTGGTTCAGGCCACCGTGAAATGAAGAAAGATCTCAATACGATCGGCTGAATTCACCGGTTCAATGTGTCAGAACGGTGCGCCATTAACCCTGGAAATGGAGGATCATCTTTCAGTGAGGAAAACAGTAAAAAACAATGTCAATATTGAAGGACGATTTTACTGAGCAACTCTGTCAAATGGTGGACTTGTAAAAATACTTGCAGTGAGCCTGTGCTTCTGCAGAGCCTCCTCACATCTGGGCACAGTGGGCACAAAGGGCCGATTCAGTCAGGCCACAGTGGCAGGTATAAGCCACAAGTGGAGGTACTTTTCATATCTATTTTTCTGAAATCTACGTTGTGAATTTAGCTGTTTTCAACATTGACCCATCATGGTAATTGGCCAGATCTAAGAACAGAGATATATTAAAGGAATAAAAACTCAACTGGCAGAACAGAATTAGTCTTTCACCTTTCTGATAACATCTGCAGGGTTAAAGCCTCTCGGGGAACAGGATACGTGAGAGGTGCCTGCTTGTGTACATACGCATGTTGTGCTTTTCATGTCAGTGCAGCTTGCTCATACATCATCTTGCATTCTGCGACAGATGCTTTTGCTAGATATGTGTGACAGACAAGCACTCAGCTTGTCAGTAGTTTGTCTCGCTGGGTGAAGAATGACCAGAGGGCTGACTGGAATACCTGTCACAGGCTCAAGGACAACCTGTCACAGCACGGATCAGGTTTACCAGGGACTTTTCATCTGCTTTGAGACCAAGCGCAAACACAGGACTAGAGTGTGTAATTACACACAAAGCTTAATGAGAAAATGTGGTGCAAATGCTTAATAGCGATTTTATATTAAAGGGAAACTCCACCACTTTTACACAAGTTTAGTTTAGTGATCATAAATTGTTGTGTAATGTCTTCTGTGACTTTCTACAATAAGCTTGATGATGCCCTCAACTTAAATGTCCTGAATGACGCTTGAATCAGAGTTGGTTTGGGCAGAAGATCACAAGTCTGAAAATGATTAAAGACCTCTGCAGCTATTGGTCTCTGCTGGAGCCTGGATGCCCAAGGATGCATTAGCTAATGCTAACTAGTATAACACACTTTAATCTCAGGGCCAAACAAGTTGCATTATGGGCAAATCGCGCACCAGGTTTTGACAAAGAAGATGAAAGCTTCGACTTTCAAATTTTTTTCTGATGCATCAGTTTTAATACATTTTAAACTGACTATCTTGAGTCCAGCAATGTTTTAGGAGTGCAATGCTCAGAGTATTTTTTGCAGAAAGTCTGCATTGCAAGCTGGAGGTTTAGGGTTTGAAAGAAGTAGAAATTTAAGGGAGATGTACGTAGGTTTTGTGCTCACAACAGTATCATATATCTGCAGCCGCACATGGTCCCTTGTAAAGAGTTTCAGCCATTGTTGCATTTACAAAACAAGGGATTATTATCGTCCCTCTGAGTAACGTGACTACATTTATTAACTCAAGCCCACTGTGTGATGGTATGGAGGCTCATCTGTCAGTATCAACACCACAAGTTCATCTGCATTCCCAGCATCTGCCTGCTGTGTGACAGCTGGGTGGAGCACTGAGCTTATTTCCAGCTTCAAAATAGGTTTTGTTTAAGCATAAAAGGCTTTTTAACACACTGTGCTTAAAAAGTGGCAGATTCAAGCCTCCAGGTCTGCAAGTGTATTATTGTTGGTATTGCCTCCAATAATTCTGGTGATAAAACAGACGCATGACAGTTTATATAATACAGAGATCAAACATATTACTGTTCCTTCTCACCAATATTGATGGCTGTTTCCTGTTTGTCCCCAGTCAGGATCCAGATCTTGATGTCAGCCTTCATCAGAGTCTCTATAGTCTCGGGCACTTTATCCTGAAGCTTGTCCTCAATGGCCGTGGCCCCCAGGAGCTGCAGGTTCTACACCAGGAAAAAAAAATAAAGTCTGTGAGTGGTGACCATAACAGAGGAAGGCCTTTAAAACGTCATGTGTCAGAGAAACATGTGAACCAGGATTGTGTCACTCACTCACTCCTGCCGCCCCCCCTCATCAGCTGCTCTTGTTTATCACCCAGAAAAAAAACTCCACAGGCTTAAGGGGTTTTGGATCAGTTACCGTGCCCTTACATGTGTGTGTGTGTAGCTGTGGACAAAATCTCTCTCACACAAGCGCACCCACAAAATACAGTTGGTGTTTTTCCCAGGAAACCCGGCGGTTCGTTGGGGCTGCTTGTGGCCTCGCATTGGCCCATCACGGGGCCAGAGATTTGATGAGACCCAGGGGTGGAGGGGAGACGGGAGCCAGCGGCAGAAGGAAAGGCAGGGGAAGCTCTTTAAGTTGTGACCTGAGCCCTGCTGCCTGTACGTCTGTAGCTCTGTCCTCTCTAATCATTGAGAACCACACAGCACAGAAAAAATGCGCCTGGGGAAGAACATGGGCTATATCTGATGAGCCCTCTTTCGCTGTTTGCTGGATGTGAATTGTTCTATTGTTCCTGTTGTTGTTAGAGGCACTTTTTGTGGATTATGATACAAAAAACCACTTGGATCAGGATTTCAAGCCCCAAGCTAAGGTGGAACGATAACATCAGTAGCATAATAGTGGTAGACTTTGTCTGGTGTTGGTAGGTTAACCAAAATTTCTGTTTAGTTTCCCTGTTTTCTATAAAAGTTGACTTTGCAAACAGAGGCTGAAGTATAGGGGACTAAAGAACTGGTAGTTTCTACCTGCTGCTTTCAACACTGCTCTTTTGATTGTCCTGAAAAACACTGTCCAGTTACAGCTCGTCGACTGAGGTAAAGTGAAAGTCCAGTCCAGACATAATCCATTCAAGCTTCAACAAATCAGTCAATCATCAAGTTAATGAGAAACTTTCCCTTCAAAGATTGGAGTAGTTTACTTTACATGTACCTACGCCAAATTAGGAATCTGGAAACCCACAGTCACTGTCTGATGATTGACGAGGGGATATGATTCACCAACCGACTATGTTAAAGCTCCCTAAAGTAAAACCAGGGATTCTGCAGGTTTTAATAAGTTGAATTTAAGACTTATACAATACCACAATGAATTAACTTTAAGTCCGATGTCTTGTACAACAGATTTGTCATGGTCCCAGAATTACTTTCCAATAATTGAAGATAAGGTGAAGTCGCCTAGTAGAGAATAACCCTCGAAACGCTTACAAAGACAGAGACACTAGGTATCCAGTGTTTCCCACAGACAAACTGAGTGTACTTACATAAAGTCTGACCATGTTGTTTGTAGACTCAGTTATCATCTCCTACACAAACATATTCAAGACCTACTGTGTAATATTTTAACATATTTACTTTTTAAGGCGAAATTCAGATTATTAAATTTTAGACTTTTCTCAACTATTTTAAGACCCTGTAGAAACCCTGTAAAAGTAATGGAAATTATTAATATATATTATTTGAGAATAATAATTAATTGAAGGAGATAAATGAAACAGATTTTCAATACAAAATACTATAAAACAGGAATTATTTTAAATGATCAGCTATTTCCTATCAAGGCTGCACAATCTGAAATGTATCACATTTTTATTCAATAAATAATCATACATGAGCATTTTGTCTGTGAAGGAGTAACTGCAGATGAATGCAAATTTCCCTGCAGCTCCATTGTGCCCCCCTGTGGCTTCACTGTGTGCATGTTTAAGTATGAGCTGCCCTGAGGAGCGACGCGCCCTGAAACCCCCGATAGCATCGGTGCCACACTCTGCCCATTAAGCACCGCACATTACATTAACCTCTCTGAGAGCTTTTGTGCTGGTTTCATGATTGATTGCCTCCATTTGTTTTGGACGACCAGGAGCGGCCGTGAACATGCCAAGTGGTTGATTTACGACTGCGGCTTCCTGTGTTTGACTCGTGCTTCCACATAGAAACCACCTCGCAGAAAAACAAACCTACCTGCTGCTCAAAGCTTGAATCCCTCACACAAATAAGCACATATTTTTGTGAAGTTTTACAGGTTACCAGGTTTGATTACGAAACAATTTTAATTAAAAAGAGGTCGTCATTTCAGGTTTGTTTTGCTGCAGATGCACAGATGGCTATAAAGTATGTTTATAAAGATGTATACAAAGTATGATGTGTACGAGGTAAAGAGTGCATGCAGCCACAAATAAAGAGTGCATAATGTCACAAACTTTATCTACTTTGTGTACTCAGTTGATTTTATAGGCCTGTAAAATACATCTCACAGTATTTCACTTTACAAACCTTCTCTATCAGTTCGTAGGTCTCTTCCATTTTGAGGGCTCTGTTCTGCAGGGAGGTGCAGGCTCTGTGGTGGATCTCCAGCCAATTCTGATAGGTTGACTCACTGACGTCAGCCACCGCGAAGCAGAGAGTGCGAAGCCCTGGATGAAGGAAACAGCATCAGGTCAAATGTTAGGACTACTTTTTTTTTATCATTTTCTATTTCAAAACCTTGATGTCTAACCGGATGGAGCAGATGTCAAACATGTCAGTCAGATCTGTGCAGTGTATAGGCCTCCTCACTGTACAACATATATACACAAATTAATAAATGAGTTTATATTGTACATGTCCTGACTTTCTGACAGAACATGTGTACAGTCTTGTGCTTATTCATTAACTGTGTGTGTGTATATATGTATTTCAAAATATACATTTTATTCTACTTTAGAGTGCATTGAGAACATTTGACAGATTAGTTGTTTACACCAATTCTTGATTAGTAAGGAGCCTTTTTCCTGAGATTATATCACTAGATTAGATCAGTGTATCAATAGATTGACATATTAAAGAAGAAAACCACAACAGAGGTTAATTTCCTTCCCCAACACTCAATATGATAAAAAATGCAATATGCTAATGAAGCAATTACAAACATTATAGACACAAATGTATCATGTGTCTATAACGATGACTTCAAATTTTGAAATTGATTCTGTAATGTATGTGATTATAACTCTGTTCCTCTGTTCTCTGTGGTAACTCTGAGGCTAAAAGTTGTAATGTATTATTCAGGCCTCTTCAAATGACTGGGACTGAAGATCTTCACAATCTGTCCTGGATGCTATATTTAGCCTATATCAACTATTCCCAATGACATCATTTTGCATGTGTCTCACAGGGGGGCAGTATGGACACAGAAAAAGGAAGACTGATGCAGTTTCTCTCAGCTCCACTGCCTCAGACTAATATTCCTTCGGTTTACTCTCACATTCAGACTGATTGTTAATAATTTGACATGAGGATAAGTTGAGGAAACAGAACCACGTCTTCTGCTGCAGTCGGCGACAAAGTGGTGATGAGGTAAGGGTAAGAAATGGTGGAATGCAGACATTTGAGACATTTTACTTTTAGCAGACAGGGGGCGATGTTATTCCACTCACCCTCAGTGGCAAACTGTTCCAGGTGCTTCAATGTGATCTCTTTGTACCTGGAGCTGTCTGCCAGTCGGTCATAGATCACCGTGTCCTGAGCAGAAACAAACACTCACTGGTTACTGACAACCACAGAGGAAAGTGACGAACCTCCAAAACAAATACTGTGAGTTACACTATGTTTTTTAAACCATTTTCGTCCGTTTCTTCTGATGTGTTATTATATTATTATATTGATATTACATGAACATTACTAACCTTCGATAAACCTTGACAAGGCTATGTAACTATACATGCACCAATTCCTTCATATGACTCAATTTGATCAGATCCTCAAACAGAATATTGAGTACATGCTCCACAGTCATTACAATTGCACCAAAAATATTGTTTTCTTATAAACCTACATCCAGCAGCGTTCTAGATACTTCTGCTACTGTGACTTGAGAGCAGTTGGGTCATTTTTAGTTGTGAGCACCTTCCTGTGAAACATAATGTTTGTATCTCCATTATTTTGTCGGAGTACACATGTGTGAAATGTGTTGTTCTTGCTTTATGCCGCTGCTCAACGCAAAGATTTCCTGACAAGAGAGCGAGAGGCAATAAGGGGTGCGGAGCGTTCGACATTTGTGTTTGTGGTGGAGATGGTGATGGTGACGAGCTGTCATGCGTTGCCATGGAGAGAGACAGACACTCACAGCTCCTTTGCAGTAAAGGCGGATCTTCCCAGATGCGGTGCGCATGATGACTGACATCCTCTTCCTCACACTGAGATAGAAAAAGGCAAAAGAAAGAGAAGAGTCAGAGAGAAAGAGCAGAGGCAAGTGAGAGAAATCACATTACAAGGTGTTACTGCCGCTACAGCAAATTATCACGTACTGTTTGAGCTAGCATATGTCTGCTGAAATTAGAAATCAAAGAGGTGGGTGACAAGATATCACACCTCCATCACAATTAATTAGTGCAAATCACAGGAGCTAAAGTCAGATGATGAAGTCTGATAGCACAGGATTATATTGAGCATGTTATAGCAAATATCTTCTGTATGCATGACAAATTACCCTACAGTCGTAAATATAACAATTACAAAAAAAGAAGCTAGCGTCTTAGACGTACCTCGTAAACTCCAGCACATGAAGCAGCTCGTATCTCTCTTCTGTTCCGAGCTAAATCCAAACAGAAAGACAAGTTAACACAGCCCAAAGGGAGAAATCTCAACCTAAGGCGTCTTCTTCTCCGACAACTTATCTTAAGTAGCACAAGACAACCCTGCTGCTCTGCTCCAATCAGCTCTGATTGCACTTTAAATGTGTTTATCAGTTGCCTGCACTGAGCTGATGGAGGGAGAGTAACAAGGTAAAATTCAATTAACTTTCTTGATTGTGGCGAGCGCTAGGTACAAGACAGAGTGATTAAATAGACGCTGAGAGCTTTAGAGGGCCTAATAAAGGTTAAGAAAATGGCCAAACGTCTTGGAGACAAGATGGTCTCAGCAGTGGAAAATTTTGTTAATGCCTCTGGCCTTTCAGCCTCGTGCCTCTTTGAGAGCAATTATCAGGCTAGCCAATTAAAGGAACAATCTGGAGAGGACGCACGCTGCATCAGCACAGGATATAATCGCAGCCAAGGTGCCATTTGTTATTTCCCATTAGCGCGACCCACGTGAATACAGAAGGCTGAGTTCTCTTTGGTATTATGCTTATTAGTTTCAGGTCAAGGTCTGTTTTGGAATATCTGAGCAAAACAACAACGATTACAGCCTTGAGATATTCTACAGATCGCGTATTCTACTATGGCTTCATGGACAAGAATAAATAGAATGTGCAGTGAGGTTAAAGAGTTACTTAAAATTAACTTCAAGCTGAGAGTTTGATGAGAAAATCCTTTAAATGTCACGTCTGGGCAGTAAATAAGTACATGTGAACACCAGCTTGTTAGCTTAGCTTAGCATAAAAACGTAACAGCTAGCATCACAGCACCTCAAAACCTCTTATATCTTGTTTTTTTCATCCGCATAAAAATGTAGGTGTCAACACAATTTAATATTTTACAGGCAATTCTGAGCGGGGCTATTTCTTGCTCAGGTGCAGTTACTCTGTTGGTTGTCTGGCAAATTGCTCTTCATCAAGATATTTGTTTTTTGGGAGGCTGTGAGGGAAATGTCGGAGGGTGAAGTTTGATGGATGATGTCTTAAGCAGAAGTATTTATTCTCAGGTGTGGTGTACTGAAAGTTAACAGTTGTTTTACCATCACCAAATCTGAGCGGTTCTTGCAAAACAGAGAATTATAATCTCACCTAGATAAGCCATGACTTTGGACAATGTTTCTCCTCAACACACAGTCACATTGTCTTTTATGTCCCTAGCTTCTTGTTTAATTCATCAATGAGAGAAATATCCTTGTTGTTAATCTCCTGATCAATCAGCGTGTGAGCACACAGGCTTTTTTTTCTTGTTTAAGGTCATGCTACACGATCAAGGTGCTAGCATTAAGATTAAGTGAATCCATCCATCAGCGCAATAGCTTCAACGCCTTTGATAAAACCTGTGTCGTCCAACTCACCATTTCCGCGATGACGGTGTCTGGGGTTCGACCAGAAAACACAAAGCCGAGGGTCTGCGCCGCTTTCACCAGAGCACTTTCATCTAGAAAGGGAGCAGTAACCCACAATGTCACAGATACCAATAACACATCGACACCAGTACTAACACACATACTGAACCTGACATTCATGGTTAAACCCACAGTCATATTTGTTACGTGACACTGTTTCATGTCGACACATTTCCACAATGAGGGCAGAGAAGTGAAAGCTGTGGACCAGGTAACTTATGCTACAGCTCGCATGAGGCTGCTGCAGGGCGAGAAAAAAGCTCTCCGCTTGTTTTTTACAGTTCACTTGCCGAGCTTTCTCTCTGCAGCAATTTCCCCGCTCTGCTTCAAACCCCAAAGCTCCATGAGGCCATGATTGTTTTACGCAATCAGGCAAAAAAAGGAAGGAATTTCACTTTTTAAAAGCAATAAAAGTGAGTTGTAGAAATGAGTGACCTTGTTTATCAATCGATACGTGTTAAAGGCGTTCCTTTTTTAATCAATGCAAAATAAATCAGTCTATTTGATGACAGACAATTTGGCAATAATAGTCATTTGAAATATTTCCCAATAGAGCTACTTCTTCTTATTCATTTGGACCATGGATCGAGCATTGTGACTTTTCCTTCAAACTCAGGAAACAACTACATATGCAGTGTCTGAATGGTGAAGTCTCCTCAGTTAATTTCACTTCCTCTAACATGCTTTCGGGCGTTTTCTTGACTGGCGAGAGATTCAGTCTATCACATTCAGCTGTGGATGTGATAGACTGAGAGATCACAGTGAGCATCCCAGAATCAAAGTGACACACAGCATGAAATTTGTATACAGGATATTTCATTCTTTTATTTGATTACCGGCTCTCATGCACTGATGATTACATAAATGCCTTTGTGAAATACTGGTGCCTGCAGGCTGTGGCGGTGTGTTCCATTCACTGAGGCACAGATGTCACCAGATGGAAAATTAAACGTCTCAACAAAGGGAAATATCAAGGACACACGGCATCACTGATGCAAAGCACCCGGACCAAGGTCTACCCAGAGCTGCAGAGAGGCAGCGACTGTAGTCCAACACCCACAGTTTCAGACCTGCAGCTCTTGTGCGACTCGTGCCTCCTTTCAGAGAGAACAGTAACAGGTGCTGCTGCTTGGACTGCAGTTGATGTCCGTTTGTGGGTGGGTTTCAGGTTTTAAAATTTCACATTGTAACTCTGCAAAATTTAAGGACTTTCTTCCTTTGAGCATTATTTCTTCCTATTATCAGGATGAACTGTGTCCTGGCAGATAAGCAAACAGCGAGGATCTTGATTTGATTATCTTTCTGTCAAGGATCTCTACGCCTACGACAGAGAGTTTACTGTGTACAGCTTGTACTACATGTAGTGTCAGGTTTGAGACAGAACAAACACTGATCAGCTATAATGTTATTCAATAACATATTTAAAAAAACTGGTATTAATGATGTCCCGTTTTAAAAAAGCGTTTTCTGAAGCATCAGTAATGCGAGTTTTAATTGTTTCTGATGGCTTCATAGCCTCCAGATATGAAGCAATTTTGTGCATTATGAGCCAGAGTGTGCACATGATTTTCTTTGATACCAAATACATCTCCAGTTCTAGATGGCTCAAACTACACTACAGTGTGAATTAGGGACCAACACTTTCATTGATGTGCTTTGAATATAAAAGTTCAAATCTGATTAGCTGCAACTTTCCACAATATCTAGTCTCACTAATCAACACTTTTAAATTTAGGATGTTGACGGGCACACGTGTTCATGTAGGTGTGATGTACCTGGAGACGCAGCCTGGTAGGTGATATTTCCATCCGTGCGCTCGGGGACTGCAGTGTGACAGATGGCCATCATGGTCATGAACTCCATGATGACAGAAGCTGTAGGCTACAGGAAGAGGAAAGGGCACTTTGACTTTTAATGTTCTTTAATAAAACATAACAAAGCACAAACAAAACAACCGGTGGGGGCCTAAAGTTACTGCAGAAAGGACATTTAAAAGGACATTGGATCAGCCTGCAGGAATCATTAAATCTGTGCTGATAAACTGCATTTATGTGACACACACAAACAGAACAGAAAACATCTATTCATGAATGTTCACGGACTTATTTCAGATCAGGTCACAAGGTTTTCTCCTAAAGTCAAACATTTTGTAAATTGAATTCATAATTTATCAAACTAATTTTTTCGAATAATGTAAATCATGTGGGAACAAACAACCTTGAACAGAAATTCAAATCATCCAGGGCAACAAGTTGGCGATGAATAAAACATTAAAAATGATTTGGAGATAATGTTTGTACCACAAACATTTAACATTTCCTCTCTATTTGAAAATAATTCTCAAACTTATAGTTTTTTTCCAACCCTTAACAAATTTTCTACGAAACTCGGCTCCAACTACAACTGAACTCGGTTTCTGGATCACAAGTGGCTTCAGTATGAAACCGTCAGATTCAGCCAGACTAACGGATGCTGGTAACGAGCCAGTAGGATCCAACAGAACTCGCCAGCTGCTGAAACATTTACTCGTGTGTGTTCATACAAAACAAACTGGGGAAAAAAAGCTTTAACCTACATACTGAGGGCATTCTACGGTAATGAGGGGAAACGTATGACTAACTAGCCACGGGGTTCACTCGGACAGGCATCTGCTGAGGCTCCTGTCTGAGACTGCAGGACCACCAGCTCCAATCTGCAGCTGAGGCCCGAGATCAGCAGCCTGCAGGGCTACGACAGGCCGGAATCACACAGTACAGCAGCAGTGTGGATTGTAGACTGGATTGCCAACAATAAGATCAATGGCAGACGAACTCGCATCACTAACAGCAACATTAGAAGCAACCGATAATAAATACAGCTGCTTTGGAAAGATTCTCAAGTAACAGAGAGAATATACAGATTTAACTGTAACTAATGCAACATGGTATGATGAATTAATTTCCGACTGCTGAGTTCTCAAAAAAACACAAAACAAAACCTGTACACACACACACACACACACACACAGTGTTATTAGATTTGCTCTTCCAGTCGGCCATGGCTGCTCTGATGAGAGATCTCTAACAGGAAACAAAGGAGCTCGGAGAGAGGGCGAATCAAAGAGCGTCTCTTAAATCAAAGTACACAGAGTCTCTTACAGTCCAGGTGGCTGAGACAGCCCCCTCTGCCTCCGAGCAGCATGCTAATCTGGCTGGGCTTGACAGGTATCCTCTGAAGGACGTGTGTGTGTGTGTGTGTGTGTGTGTGTGTGTGTGTGTGTGTGTGTGTGTGTGTGTGTGTCATATTTAGAGAGATTTAGAGGCCTCTGCTCATTGGCTGGGAATCTAATGGCGGTGAAGTTTTTTAGATGGTAATGATTCTGAAAATTTCTTCAAAATTCATTTTTATAATTTTTAATTCATCTCTTCTGCATAGATATACTTCTGTAAAATAAATGTTTTCATATCTTCAAACATAAATGCATAACATACCGATACTGAAGGTTTCATTTTGGCAAATTTGTATTAATCGGTCTGGCTCTATAAATTAATACGATTTAAAAGGTGCTAATAGACAAGGCAAGGACATGTTTGTAATAAAGCAGCTCTCATACACACAGGTAGGTTCAAGGTGCTAATAGGATGTTTTCTACCTTTGAACAAAACCAAATAAGTTGCATCCCCTGATTCCTGTTTGCCAAGTCAGACAAACGTGTGTGTGATCCCTGGTGGTGGTAACCTCAGCAGATTGCAGGCCATGTTACGAGCTTTGCTCTGATGGCACAATTAGATGTGACAGCTAATGCCGTGCTGCTAGCTATCACCCCCACTGACTCCTGGGTAATCAGTGTCACGGCAACAGTGACAGACGTTCATCACTTCAGACGTGGCCAGTGTGGTAAAAGTTGAGGGGTCAAGAGAAAATAAAGCAGAGAGCCCGGGCGAGTGAGCGAGCGGGCGAGCAAACAAACACCCACAGAGGCTGAGGCTCTGAGGGCGGAGAACATGTCCAGTGACTCAAGAGAACACGAAAAGCACCGCAGGGGATGTTTATTTTTGTCAGTGCTGTTAATTCCCCTCTCCTGTGGTCGGCCATCCCCTCAATATTGTATCAACACTACTCCGACCTACACGCAGCCTGTAGCCACGCAAAACTGCTGTCGATGACAAGGATTAGTAACATTCAAGTCAGAAACGCTCTGACGGCCATGAGGACAACGTGTTTGAACTGTGAGAAAACAAGTGTTAAATAAAATGAATCACTTCGTTTAGCGTCTATAGTAGAAGCATTGATGGTTATTAATAAGGTTCCAAATGAAATGGGTGGAGTTTATATACCTTTGCTCTTGTAGATTTAAAAGAATGGACGAGAACCCTCGAGCCCATTAATCAACATGTTATATTTTGTCTCTTCTATCCATATAAAAACTGAAGGGTAAAATAGAGCCTGTTATGAGCCTTTCACAGACATATTGGTATCTATGTTTCAATTTGATAATATGATCTGATATGAAAACTTATATTTTACAGTATGAACAATGCAAAAAAGATCATTTTTGTTTTACATTTATATGTTTACATTCATGTGATAAGTATTTGTTATTTCCTTAATCCAAGTTGTATATATTTGGTTGTATTTGTGTTTTTTTTATAGATATCTATAATAAAGTGTATGGTTAAACTGTAAACTATCAAACCTCAATTACATTTCTTGGTCATAAGAGTAATAACAACATCTTAGGAATCACTGCAAAATTATTACCAGTTTGTATCTGACAGTATCTGTATTGAAAAATGTTTAATTCCTATATTTATAACCCTCTTCTTATAGAGGGAAGAAGGTGAGTGTATGAATCAGAGAAGTGACAGAACAAAGACATCCACCATCAGCAGAGCATTAGTGCGACTACAGCCCGATGGATTCATCATGAGCAGAATCCCCACCAGAGCCGTAGAGAGACTGTGGTTTCTAAACAGCAGTTGGCCATGAACAATAATTAGCGGTGGGCGCGGGGCTATCAACATGATGCTAAAGAAGATCCCAGACAAACTTAATGTGTGGAGAGACTGGGCTGTCACAATAAAGCAAACATCACAGTGGGATTACTGCTTTCCCATGGGCGGTGCGACTGCTGGTAATTAGATGTGACATTCTGCCTCCCCCACGCTGATCCGCAGCTGAGGTACTC
The DNA here is from genome assembly GCF_009819705.1 of Hippoglossus hippoglossus. NCBI lineage: Eukaryota > Metazoa > Chordata > Actinopteri > Pleuronectiformes > Pleuronectidae > Hippoglossus > Hippoglossus hippoglossus. The sequence goes on from NC_047160.1 coordinate 20,513,587, forward strand.
AACCAGCCAATCAATCACCCACTTTATTAATACAGGTGACCCATAATGCTCCCGCTGACATCTTGTGACTGATGCCAAATGCATGCGCCGAGTTCCAATGTGGACACAGAGGCACTATTTTTAATTACTTTATATTTTCGTCAGTTTTCATTTTCACAAGTTCAGACTAATGTAATTACTGTACAGCAGCAAACTTCTCCATAGTGGATAAGCAAATACGAAGGTGTTTATCTAGTCAGAAGAGACTAATTGGGTATTTGTTTGCCTGCCTGTGTTTACATGTGAAGAAACACTAATCCACCTGCTCAGCATGATGATATATTAATCAAACTAATATTAAAGTGGCTGTGGCTTAGGCAGAATAGTGGGTCGTCCACAATCAGAATGTCGGTGGATCGATCCTCAGCTCCTCAGGTTCACATGCCATGAAAAGTAACATCTTTTTCACTATTTTCAAAAACATAACATACAAACCAACACACGATTACACCACATTACTGAGATCCAGTAAAAATGGCAATATGCAACCACACACATTGAGCTTGTCCCTAAACAGCAGCCGTCACTGCAGGCGAGCGGCGGGGAACCCTGACATTACTTACGTGATTACTTTGGAGGTTTTCCAGTAGACTCGAGTCATTAAATCCAGCCTCCTCTGACGACTGTGTGCTGTGACTGGAAAGAGGAGACAAAGGAGTCAAAATAAGGGGTCGTTAGCATCACTGACGGCGCTGACAGCCGACTAGAACGTGTTGTCGTGACTGTAGATTCGACAAATAATTTGCATCGTAATCAGAGAACATTCTGACAGGCCTTTAAATAAAAGTACAACTGTGTAGCAGCATCTGACAGATTTTCCAAATACAAAATAAAGCAGATTAAAAGTATCTCTCAAGCCAAAACAGCAAAATAAAACCTCTTGAAGTCTGTATAGAAAACGTTATGTCTTATAATGAAATGTGTGTTACTCTGCAGTCTAGCAGAGGATTGAATGTGGGTTCTAATGACACACAGCATTCCAGCAAAAACCTAAAGATAAAATCATAGACTTACAATTTGACTGATTTAACCAAATTAACAAAATGCAAAAATGATGATGTATTCAAAGTCACCAAAGCATGATAGTTATTTTACTATCGCACTGTACATGACATAAAGTTGGAACATTAGAGAAGCTGGAAGTAAATTATATAAAAAAAAGAGTACATTTTTCATTTAATTATCTTTTCAACAAACTGATAAAATAATTGCAGATCCATTTCAGCTCCTGATGAATTTACTTTGCAGTGAGACTGAAGAGAAGGTATTTACAGAGCCATGCTGTGTGCCAATAGTATTGATGTTTGTTGAGAAAAGTATCAACCGCAATGCAGATGGAGTGAAAAGGCAGGCCCCCCCCCCCTTGATGTGATGTTCAATGTGGACATTATTTCACTGAGCACAAAAGAACCCACTCATTCAATTTCTCCTTTGCACGTCATATTCACCTCTGTCATTTCCATAAATAATAAATTATGTTGCCCTTTGCGTTAGAAATCAAACAATGCAAGAGAAAATGCTTACAGGGACAAAACAGACCATATAACTCAAAGAACACCCTTAATACATTACAGGAAACACAATTAGTCTCTCACACTTGCAGCAGAAATTACATTTGTTATTGGCAAGATGCAAAAGAAAACACGCATTCAACTATCATCTGCAACAGAACGTCATGCTGAACTGTAAAAAAAAGAAGGATATTAGATTGAAGAGAGGAGCTTTTAATTGATAAAAGATAAGGATGTGATTTTATCTCCGACAGTGGATTAGGCCAGTGTTTTTTTTAATGTAGCCACCAGCTGCTCACTGGCTCCCAAGCAGCGGAGATCGATTCATGATTCTGTGATAAATAGAGTCCTATAGATCAGGTAGACAGCAGCTTTGTCAGTGGCACCAGGGCTTGATAGAAATGTTACCGAGGACGCCATTAGCAGGCATTAAGTCTTTCTAATCCCACAGGATACGCTGTTCGGAAGCCCGAGAGCCGAGCAGCCAGCCGGCCAGTAATACCTCCATCTACTGCGCGGCAAATAGAGGTTTGGGAGGAAAGGAAATATAGGGAAAAAGACAGCGGTGCAATTAAAACCAAGGGCTGGAATCGATATTGTGTTCCACGGCATACACTGGAGGTGCGAGGAATTTATCACACTCAGAGGCTCTATTAAAATATGTCAGGGGAGGATCGGAAAACAAAGTCTGCATTTCTAAATGCTCCACGAGCCTAAACACTAAGGAGGACAGATAGCTTTGTTTTCCATCATAGACGGTAGAATAAATCTATAGAGGAGTTTGTTTTCTATGCAACCTGTATGACCACACACTGTTTCTACAGATCTAAGCTATTCTTCTGTTTCCAGTCTTCATTTGTCAAATGTGCAAATTCTGCAGCAAAGATGAAAATGCTAAGAAGATCTATAGAGTCATTATTACACGTAGTAATCCCAATACAGCAAAGAGCCAGAATCTCTTCTCTCTTGCAGTGGTGGATTTCTGAGGCACGAGGCCGGGAGTGGAGGACGGACAGTAATTGATTATCTGCCAGCACACACAGGTCCCGTCACTATGGGAACAAGGGTGCTGGCTGTTCACAGTCAATAACCGGGGACCGCTTCCAGATCAAACGTATGACACACCATGTTGCTCGGTTAGGAGGAGGAAGAAACACATTTACAACTGACCTGTGTCAAGATGAGGAAAGGTTTTCTCAGTTTTGACCCTGGACTGAGATAAGCTTTGATTTACATTGACCTCTATTTACAGGTTCTTCTCATGGTTTCCACATTTTAACTCTAATAACTCTACATCTTTTCCTTGGTATTCACAGATCTATGAATGTACAAAGTAGCTCCATCCATATCTCCACCTATCCCTCCGACACAACACATCAAACAAACCTCTGCTTGCTTTCTATTTTGTTAGCTACTGTATGCTACACAGTGGAAAGAGGTAATATAGGAGTAATTCAGGTAGATGTGCTCAAACCAGAAACTGACTCTATATATATATATAACATTACCAAACAGCTAATACTGTGTTGCTAATGTAGATCAACCTTGGTCCTGATGAAAAGCTCTAGTTTAGCAACCTTAGCTAATTTAGCTTGCAAATAAACCCTGATTGTCTGAATTATTTTTTGAAATACTGCAGTTCCGAGGTAGAAATATTCCACTTGCTCGTGGTATTTTTTGTATCATATATACAACAAAAAAAACATGTAGACATTTTTAACCTAGTTTACATTGAAAGGAGTTTTTAAAAGAAAATAAAAGAATAAGACTGATTTGTTTTTTTGGCTTTCTATCGATCATCAAACGACGCAACAGACTTTTCATTTGCTCCTGGATCTTTAACCTGTTTAGTGTATGAATAAAGCCTCTACCTCAGTAGAAACATGCTTTCACTGAGGCAGATCATTTCTGTTAAAGCAGCAAGGTTCAACAATTTGACACAATGGGCATTATCAAACAGGCCCCAATGCCCCATGCAAAATTGAAGAGACACGCCCATGCTGTTCCTGCGTATCTCAACACTACAGCAGATGGATCTCAGAAGTAGGACTGTGTGAGTGTGTGAGTTGCGTGCAGACAGAGAATAAGAGGGTGCATCTCCAAAGTCAGCTTGATGTTAACTGGAGAAGAAGGAGGATGTGCTGCAGAGCTTCAGCCTACACAACACACAGTGAACACTAGAACGCTCTGCCTATTATACCTGCTAAAAGTAGGAAGTTTAACAAATCAATAATAATTCTGTCACGATCCTGGAACATTTGTTTGAGACCCTTCGATTACACACGGAATCACGAGCCACAGTCACATACAACACATCCCAAGTGCACTGAACATACAAAGAAAAATCACAGCGAACATATATTGAAATATTGTGTTCAAAGTCACGATTTCCACAAGGCAAGGCAGCACTACATCACAGAAGCGGAGAGTGAAGGAAAACAACAACAACCACTATTTCACAACCGGTCATCTTACCAGTCGTCCTCCGCAAAACTACCCTCCTCTGCCTCAGGGACGTGACTGTAGGAGCGAAGGTGGAGAACAAAAAATCATCTTGTTGACAGAGTCGACCATTAACATGTGGTGGGATTGTGTGGGTGCCGGGATCTTAGTAAAGATGAGGATAGTTTATGAGGAGTATGACAACCAGGAGGGACTGTAGCTGAGGTGCAGGGGTTAGGTTGACAGCAGTGATAAGAGCTGTAATGCACTAACAAAACAATAAATACATTTGATAGTGAAAAGTAACTAAATATAATAAGAGTTATGATAAAATAAAGATATTACAATGAGGCCATTTTGCCAAAAATCTTTCAGGAGAAAATGAGAGAGCTATAACAACTGGATCCAATATAAATGCAAAGACCTACACTACACTAAACCAATCAACAATGCAAATTTGTGCTACCAAAAAATATTACATGTTTTTGTGAATTTTGTCACTCGAGGACATCTAAAAAATAACACCCAGGAGGATTCTGGGAGCTTCTCTGACCTGCACAATATCTCTTTTTGAGAGTTGGACTCCAATCCAGTGGAATTAATGAATGTCTGCACCCTTGGGGTTGGCTTTATTAATTACAGCAGCACTTAATATGTGGCGAGGAACACATGCAGGCGGCATTATCAGGGGGGCTGTGTGTGTGTGTGTGTGTGTGTGTGTGTGTGTGTGTGTGTGTGTGTGTACCAAATTACAAGTCTCTGCACACACTAAACAAAAAAAGAGTTTGTTTTTACTCAAATAATCAAGAATACCCAGATACATCTGAAGTAGAGTTACACAATTAAAAATGTGTCGTGCTGGAAAAAAGGATTTCAGTATATTTATTCCAGAAGTGATGACATGTTACTGACAGAGAATTGATAACATAATCACTAAAATATCTACCTGAAAACTACATTAATAATAGAACAGTTGACAACTGAATATAACCAGAGCAGATCTGTGGTAGGAAATGAAAAGGATGTAGCAGCCGTCAAACAGATTTCAGCTGTTGGACAGATATGATGATAAGGAATATATCATGTGTTTATATAATTAAATATACAGCACATATTTTTATAAAACTAAATTAACTGATAATTTAAAAACCATCAATTCTGTCTCTCAGCACTTCCTGTCATCCCTACATTTGGCACTCAGCCCCAAGACCACTGGTTCCTACGAATGTATTATGTAAGTCTTTTAAAAATAGGCTAAGAAAATATATAAGTTCCAAATGGAACAGCTGAACAGCTGGTTGCTCCGGCTTTTACAAGATACAAGTCCAACAGGAGTAGATGGTTCTTCTGCTGGGGAGTATTTTGAAGTTAGTCATCAGAAAACGGCAATTTTCCATTTGTGAGCAAATATGTGAAACCGCAGCTGTGATAAATTGATGACATATTTTGAAATGCAGGGTCTAATTACAACTACTTTGAAATGTCAGGATATATTCTATGATGTGAATAAATTAAATAGATTACAGTACTATTACAGTTGACCTTGTAATTGTCTGTTGAATTATAAACACAGAACAATAATATGTACTGTAAACAGCTTCTGAAACTAAACCTCCTGTTTCTTATTTTGTGAGGAGGAAAACGAAGAAGCTCTGCCTCATTAGAACTTGTATTTTTTTCCTTCTGCTATGAGACATTCATCCATATTAATAAATCAATTGCATAAGAGGGAGTCCTGGTTTCAAAGAATCAAAGGGAGACAAAAACACTGATGTCTAACTTCAATCTAAGCAGGGAGGAGAGTGTGTGACCAGAAGGCTTGACCCAAATACTGTCAAATAAAAACAGACCAAACAAATTAACATCTTAACAACAAAAATGATGCATTCGCCTTTTATCAGCAGGATTAGTTTACAAAGAAAAAATATCTCTCTGTGAAACTAACAGGTCTTCAGCAGCATGTACAGTATATATCACTACTTGAAGTGACTTTATATTTTTGACCAGGGAACAACAGTCAAATGTTTTCATACTGCAAATCACAGCACGATGAAAGCTTTGGTACAGAGAACTCTACTTTTGTCCTTCAGTCTGCACTTCATCAATCAGCTTTTAATTGAATCCTAATGGGATTAATCATGTACTGTCACACCTGCACTTGCTCTGGTTCTGCACAGATACTCTGCTCTCCCACTTGATTTGCATCCAACGAGGCTAATTATCTGTGCACTAAAATGAAACGAGAGTATTTTCACAGGAAGAAAACATTAAGGGCTGATTTATTAAAATGTGCAACAGCATCCGTTCTTATGTCAGTGGAGGTGAGGGAAATAATAAAATGTATGTGTGTCCTCAAAGATGATACCATTATTATTTTTCCAACCCATGTCAACATATTGTCAAGCTCTGGACCTTTGCTGAGGAAAAACTGAAAAGCACAGTCAACGTCTTCAACATGAAAAAACGATGGACGAAAGGCTGTGAAGGAGAGGGTAAAGTGCCTTTGCTAGCAAATGTCTGTCCGCCTTTTATTTATAGTTTATGTTGAGAGGAGCACTGAGGCAGCTGCTAATGAGAAGGCGAGGGAGGAGGGAGAAACGCCAGATGTACTATGATGCACACTCTGCATTTAATGAAGGTGATGGGGGAGGCAACGGTACAGGGGGCAAAGGGGGAGGGGCAGAGAATATTAAATATGGGGAGGGAACAGGAACTCACCCATAGGCCACGCCCGCAATGGTGCACTTCTTGAACTGCATGACATTGCAGGTCAGCGTCCCTGTCTTGTCAGAGAAGATGTACTTCACCTGTGTGTGTAGAGAAGGACAGATTAACAGTGACTTCACAGGTATACACAGTTTGATAGATAGGGGAGTAAGCAGAATGTAAAGCTGAATTCAAACCACATTGTTTACCTGGCCTAGTTCTTCATTCAGATTGGAGGTGCGAGCCATGGCAGGTGTGTTTGTGGGCTCATAGAGCATATCAGTGTCCTGAAAGCAACCACAAAAGGTTAAGTGTAACTTCACTCAATAAACAACATTTCTGGTAGCAATAACACTTCTTCATTTAGGTAAACTTCATACCAGAACAAAAAAACCAGAACAAAAAAACCAGAACAAAAATCCAAAACGGGAAAAACAAACCCTTCTCAGCTGCATCACAATTTCCCCCTCAAATAACAAACAAACCCAATAAAAAAGGCTGCAGACGCTGCGAGTAGAGGGACCAACTGAGAAATGCCCTAAATGTTGCTAAAAATTCCTCGCTAAGATTTTCATTTAAAGTTTAATGAATGAAAGGGGCTCAGAATAACTTCAGGCTAAAAAGAAAGTGTACAATTCCTCAGCTGAGATAGTCAGAGGGGTTGACCTAGTTGCAATGGATAAAAGGGAACAATATTCTGGCGGCTTCCTGATATACTTTGTCATTCAGGTTTCATGTATGTTTAGAATTCACTGATTTCAATTTAACTTTTTCTGTTCTCCTAAAAATACACTGTAAATGATGGTGACCATGTTATTGCTGCAGCAACTATTCATTCGACATCCGGACCTTAAACCAATTTCTGTCCACCTGACGGCAAAGCAACAAGCTGTAAACATAACATTGTGATGTTATAAATGTGATATAGTGAATTTCTAAAAAATCAGTGGCTTTTTAGGATAGTAAGCAAACACAGAACATTAATTAGTACAGTTCAATACTCAAACTTCTTTTTGCTTGGTTTTGGTCTCTACCAGTTCTTAAAGGAAATATCTGTCTCTTTGGCTGCTGAATGCTGCACTGTTTTCATAATGAAGATGGTAACTTTAATTTGGTGATAAGCAGGTAGCACACAGCAGGTTTTTAGAGCTTCTTTACTAAAAACAAAAAAGCTGCAAGAGTATCTACTTCATGTAAACATTAAGCTAAAATACACACACATTCAAAAGGTATGCTAGTGCATCCATCTTAAATTCAAAGTTTAGTTCAGACTTCAACTCACCCAGTTAATGAAAAAGGCCTGGATGAACTTGATGACCTCCAGTGTGACCAGGAGACTGATGGGGATCAGGTTGTTGAACAGGATGATGAAGGTGAGAAAGTTCAGGCCAAAGTTAGCCGCCCCACCATCTATCAGGGACGAGTTTTGGACAGAGGGGAGTGATACACAGGAGACTCATCAGTGATGGTTCAGCAATATCGGTTAGTTTCAATGAAAATGCCCAAAGCTACTTTCAGCCAATGATCAACATTATCCCAATGCAGAGGAATGTTTTTGGGCTAACGTTGTGCATTAGCTGGAATTAACCTTTTCTTCCAGCCAACCTCATCCTGCACTGATTAGCCGTCCAATTTAATGTCCCAAAGATTCAAAGTTGCGAACAGGGACTGAAGTATCTCAAATGTCATTAGTGTCACAGCAGCAGCCTTGGCATCCAGCATGATCCAGGCAATGAATTCCACAAAGCACTATGCAAAATGATGCTGGTCCCCAAAAAGCCCCAAACAATTGGTAATGATCAACATGTAACCCCACTGACACCAAACATGAAAACAGGAGGGATGTGATTTACCTTTCCTCAGCTTGCAGGAGGTGCAAATGCTACTTTCCTCAACCCAAGCCTTGAGCTTAGCATTGCAGTTGAAATGGAGAGCCCTACCCCATGACAGAACGATTTGCAAAACAAAAAAACTGGATGGCATAAAGAAAGTGGCAGAATGGAAGCTACTTCTACAACAACACATAGAGGAGGGAACACCTTTTTTTTTTTTTTCAGATGTGGGGAGGAAGACAAACGTACTGGATGCTCTCAAGACAAAGGAGGGAGAGTCAGTCCAAGGCACATTCTCAACCAACAAGTAGTGGAAAAGAGTGGGTGGATTATGCCAGCAGATCAGTTTGGGTGTTAATGATGATCACTACATCACCTTATTTCACTCATTTCTAGAGGACGGCTTGTTATGTGGCGTTATGCGAGAATTATTGTCAGATGAGAGGGTGAAACTATGCTGGATCAAGTGAGTCATAAAAAAAAAAAGGAATCTCAAATCAGAGGAAACCAGGACATGCACAAGTCACACAAGTACAGATGTACACCTGTTATCTTATGTGTGTGTCACTGCAATGTAACAGCAAGAGTCCATAGAACTATCAAGCAAATTAATAACAGTTTATCAAGTTGTTGCAGGACATGGACTGTTCTTATGATTAAATAAGTGAACAGCACGGAGGCCAAATCGAGCTTAAAGCAGAAGTGGAAAGAGAAATTCAGCATGCTGCCAGTATAGTTTATAGTCAGCATAAATTCAATGATATGCAGATAACTGCACAACTACCTACAAAAACTAGCCGTGGTAATTGAATAAATTGTCGTAGGTGATTTTTTTTTTTTCCTCTCAATCTGCATGAAATTAAGTTGGAACAATATATGGTCTTCATGCCAGCGATGAGCAGTGTCTGCATTTTACAAGGGATCAAAGTCAAATGAATTATTCACCAGGCATGCATGATAGCAGGCTTCTGTGACATGTGAGCCTGTGTGATGTGTGGTGGTGTAACGTTGATGCTTCTGCTCCTGTCAGCATTTATCGTCCAAATGCAGGTTTGAGAGTGACTTTACGATAATTTAGGAACTAATGTGGCATCATTGAATTCTGATGTTTAAGATTTGACAATCTCCCCACCTCTCTCTTTTGTCACAGGTTGGATAATATGCGCTAGACAGAGTCTCAACAGCTCCTTATGGAAGTACAGTCAGTCTCAAGATGGACACCTGCTTTATGACTTGCACTCCCCTCGTCAGTGTAATGTCGGTGGTGTTTTAGATGTGGGATTCAGTGCCACTGAGGACAACATTTCAATCCCTTGCAAAAAACCAATGGAAGCCAATACAACATCTAATATCTGAGGGGTAGTGTAAGTCGTAATGCAGGCTTTAATTGACCAGGGCACAACCTCTCCTACACAGGCCTATCAGGGAACAGAGTAATGGCCAGAGTGTCACGATAATCACTTTGCATACCAGAATCAGAGCTTCATCACATCACATATTATCTGTTGCAGTAACTGAGCAGCCCGTGTTTGTTTTTTTTTTGTATTATATAATTATAAACCCTAAATAGAGTTACCGTCTACAAAGACTAAAAAAATACATGTAAAAAAAGAAACATGTTTTCAATTCTCCCCGTCCCTCCCCTCTTTGTCTGTCCTTTAAAAAAATCCACACCAGGAGAGAAGGCAGCAGAGGCATTTAGAAAATGTCAGCTCCTGCCCCTTGGGGTGCACCACATGTTGTGTTCAAGCAATAAACACATATCAGCCTCCTGCTATGAAAACCTTCCCGAGTACGACCTCGTCTCCCTCGCAGTCAAAGTAAATGCTGCTACTCATTTGTTATAAAGAATGAGGGGGGAAAAAAAATAAGATGAGGGTCTGAAGCTTGGAAACTGCAAAGCGTTTAACGCGGCACAAAAAAAATGGAGGAAAAGTGAGACACTGTTTGCATCAGGCACTGAAAATAACTAGAAGAAGGTATAAGAGAGCTGGAGGGGAAAAACCTATTGTTGGATCCCTGGTATGTGCTTGTCCATGGCATGGGCCCATACAAAGTAGGGCAACCATATAGGGGGCGAGGGTAGGGGGCTTCATTTGCTTAGCAAAGGCAGAGCTTCAGTAAGGGGTTAGTAAGGGAGGGTCATTCACGGATGGCCAAGGCTTTTAAATGGTTGTTACCTGGAGCTGTTAAAAAAACGACAACAAAGAAAACAACAAAATCAAACAGAACATTAGAAAAGAACAAAAAAGTACAGCAGCGCAGTGATATTCAACCATTTCTTTTTCACTCATTCACAACACATCTATGCATGTCACAGCTGTCTTGTCTCAGTTAACAGGGAATTTACCTATTCCCACATTGCCACATATTTCACTTGTAATGCGAAACATAGTTTAACTGAGGGAAAATAAAAATGACACGACACATACCAGCATTTACGAACTTAAAAAGATAAAGAAATAAGCTGATATGGACAAGTGAGACAAAGTATGCGGAATAAGAGGTGCAGCGTGGGCTGTTGGGACTCTTACAGTTGAGATCCATGTACCAGGCATCATTGCCATACTGGTACTTCCAGATGGTTTGGCCGATGGAGCAGATCAGAGAGATGGCGAGCAGCCAGCCAAACAGCACGAGGATCTGAAAGTTGGTGATACGTTCCACGTTGGAGAGCTTCAGAGGAGGCCGAGTGGAATTCTGGGTAAACACATGAGCAAGTACGACTGATGATGGTTTTCTATTTCTGTGGCCTCGAAACAATGACAGGAGAAAATATGTTCAGAGTGACGGTGAAAACATCCTAAAAATATCACCAGTTCAACTGATTGAGTTTCCTCTTAGATCAACACATTTCTATAACTGCATATAATACACTCCATACTATACAAGCATGTTTTACCTGCATGAGCTTTGTGTCATGTCCAGTGTAAACCACCACACCATGGATCCACTGGGTGTTCCTCAGCTGCGCTCCCCTCAGTAAGACCTGGTCTGGACCCAGTGGCATTGTGCTGTACAGGAACATCAATGGCATGAGTATATCATAGTCACTCATCTCACAAGAGGACGATAATAAAGAATGACAATGTCTCTGGAAAGAAGTCTGTCTTTGGTTGACAGCGATGTCTGATGCATTTACACTTGTGGTAGATAGAGTCCAGGTTTCTAACTACCGCCGTCTCGCCCATTGAAGTATGTTGCATCTCTTTGAATAAAATTTCACCATCTCGTAGCGAGTACAGACTAGACCTGCTCTATAATTGAGTGCCCTGAGAAAGCTTATTTTATGATATGAACTTAAAAAAATTGACTAAGCCAATATTTTATCTGGACACGACAAAATATACTTGCTTTTTAAACTTTTCTTTTCTTACTTTTAACATAAGTTTAATATAAAACTTCCAATATCAGCCAGAGTGTTTATTCAGGTGAGTTATATTGTTCCAAACTCAGTGGATTAACCTACATCAAACCTCAAATTCATAATTAAATATAACTGAAGCAGGTGCTTTGATTTATTCAGCAGGAAGATTCAATAATCCCTAAAATCTCATAATGCACCGACAGTGGCTGTGCTGCTGCCTAATGGTCTGTTGAGTTGAGAGGAGAGACAGAGAGCCAGGGATGGAGCTCAGCAGCGGAGCCAACCTGTGTCTGTCCAGCCGGATGTTTCCAACAAACTCATAGAGATGGCGGTTCGGGCTCTCGCACTCCATCCGTCCAGACAGACGCATCAGGCTGTCGATGTCCTTTATTTCTGCAGTCATTTGGAGACCCTGGGGGTGCAGTTACAACCACATTTTTTAATTAATTTGTGTTGCAAACCTGCAGAAGATTCCTCTCAGTTCTTGTCTGTAGAATTAAGAATACAAAATTAAATCACCTGTCTGATTTTAAGGTTCGTTTCTCCATCCAAGTTAGATGTTTCTATGTAGCACATACCCTGTGGTTCACTGTGGTGGAGAGAAAGGATACAGGTACTTAGAATAGTATTACAACACAACAGGAGTAAAATAAATTTAAAGTCATATCATAGTGTATCTAACCTCTGTTTTTCATTATCTTGACTAAAATTACACAAAATATTGTCTAGCACTAGCACAGAGGATACGGATTATTTCCCAAAAATAATTTGAATATGAAAAAGGGACTAAAACAGAACAACCGCATCACACCAGAGCAATGTTAACAAAGATGCTGCATGCCAGCCTAAAGGCCACTCAGCAGCATAAAACTACATCAAAGTTTTACTGGGTGGAAGTTGGCCATTTAATGTGGGGTATATCCTTGGGGCTGGCATGGCACCTTTGTTTAACGTTACCCCAGAGGTTAACGGCCTTTCAAGAGAAATATACTGCAAAGGGACGGAGAGTGGAGAGAGAGCGAGAGACGGTGGGGTGATGTGAGCAAGCAGGCACGCTGAGCACAACAATCACAGCAGACAAATGGGCCTCAGACAGACTCTGGGCACCGGGACAGAGAGTTAGAGCATGCTGGTGCTTAAGGTGAGCTGGGTTGCTGGTTAGCTACTCCTTTAATAGAGTGATTTATTCAAACGGAAAGCCAGTCCAAACACGCACACAGGGTGGAGGGGGAAATCAAAAAGAGATCTGGACACTGGAGCCCGACCACAATCAATGAGAGGTTTGGATTCTGCTTCTATTAACTTCTGAATGAGAGTTTTGTTAAACTGAAAAGAGCAGATGTCTGCCAGGTCTGGGGAAGGAAGTGGATTCATAAAACAGGAAAATACTGCCTCAGAGCTCATTCTGCATTACCTAACTACGTACATATGGCTTAAATAGCAGAAACAAGTCGTGGAAAGTTAGCCAAACAATAATTCCAAGATGGGTTTCACCTTTTCATCTTGGGATGCGACTGCATGCAAATTGTCACATCAAAATAAATTGTGGCATTCATGGTGCCGTACAAGCCATGCAAGGGCAGGGATATGGACACGTTATTCACACCTAAAAGACAGCATCTCTGTGCTGTGATACTAAATGTATCCATTCACTTGCAGTGTTAGGAGGTTTCAGCCTGAGCAACATCAGCCTCAGCAACATTGAAAAGGATCTATTGTATAAGTTATGTTGTAAAACAAAGTATAAGTCGATAAAATGACTGAATAAAAGGCCAACAGTGTCGCAGGCAAACCACAAAGTAGCGGAAAACAAGGTGATCATTGACTGTGGCACTTGTATATCTGCTTGTTGCCAGAATGATCAGAGGCCACTAATATCCCCAAGTGTGGAAAATAAATGATTTTGTGTTTGCGTCAGGAGTGACAGAAGAGCTAAGGATGTCTCGTCCCAGTCAGTACACATTGCCCCTGTCTCTCCCACTGCTGTTTTGTTGGTAATGTTGCTGGTTTGCTGACCTGGACGACAGAATGACGAGGTCAGCCGGGAGGTGATCCCCATTTGCAGCTCTGACCACTTCGCCAACAGCCACCTGACATTACCACACACAAGCAGGGGGCGAGATAGAGAAGGTGTGGCAGTTGATCGCACAAGGGGCAAGGGAGGAGAGGATGAGAGGGGAAAGGGATGGAGAAGGGGATAAAAAGGAATAAAACACAGACAGACAAAAAACACAGAAGGGGAGAGAGACAACTGTTATAGTTTTAGGGCGATGAGAAGAGCACAATGATCAGTCCTGTGTGGTTTAGAGGGTATGATCGGTGTGGTCATCAGTTCTCCTTTTCACAAAACCATTCAGATAAACCACACTAAAAGGAAGTTTAATAGACAGAGCAAATAAAGAATTTCTAACGCAATCAAGATTTCGAGGTTTTTGCATTTTTAGAGAAATATCACGACAATTTGCACTTAATCTAAAAAAGAGATTCTTCAAATTTAGCTTGAGAACCATTAGGCTCCAAAGCCTGAGCCACGGCACATCCAAATGGTTTTTAAAAAGGTGAAGGAGGGAGGTAGATTGGTCAGTTCTAATCCAAGAATGACATTACCACTGTCCCACCTACAGAAATGATGGGTGTCACATTAAAATGAATAGCATCACATACTTTTTCTCGACTATATAGAAAAAATCTGATATATTTAAATGCAGAATTTTTCAGTGTTTATCATGTAACCATCACTTCTTTTAGGGAGAGCTGAGAGAGAGAGAGAGAGAAGGAGAAAGGAAGAGAAGTTCCCCACAGTCTGGCATCAGGGTGGACTCCTATACCTGGACGATAAAATGACAGCATCCGCAGGCACGAAATCACTGCCATTTACTTTAATAACATCGCCAACATCAACCTGTGGAAATAAAATGTTTACTGCTGTGCGCTGCCGATGAAAAACCAGAAAAGTAAACATGAGTTCATGAGTTAAAACGCACAGCTGGAAAGAGAAAAGGTTAAATACATTAAAGCAGCACATATTGTACAATTCTGATGAGGAGACACACTGAGGAAACAGCTGGAGGTTTATATTCTACTACTGCTACATAACAAGTGGAGTCGCTTAGCCAATAATCATAATTCACCAAAATGGTATAATTAATGTATTGAGAGGAAATTAGATACGACGTTCATATATTCCATACAACAACATGCTCTACGTGAACAAACAATCTCTCTTTCATATTTATTTTTTCAGCCAATGATGTCAATCCTAAAATAATAATAATAAAAATTGTGGCAGAATTAATACAAATAGCGTTAATCGAATATCAAAGATTTAAAGAGAAAGCCATTAGAATTTACTTTGTGGTATGGGAAAACTTCAAGTAGGAACCATGTTAAAACTTAACACGTTCATTATGTCACTCACATGACAAGTACTATGGTATATGAAGACTTTAGGTGAAACATTTGATTGTGTGAAAATAGGGGTTAGTCAGCAACAGTCAAACATTTTGTTTCACACATTATAAAACAAGATTAGGTGAAAACCTAATTGCTAGTCTGCATACAATAAAACAGGATTATATAACATGAATCTTGACAAAACAATATGGCTTCCAAAACCATGATGATCAGCCTCTTTATTAATAATTCTGATCTCGACATTTGGTAAAAAGTAAAGAAAATTTAAAGTTGGTGCATTTGAACTTATTCAAGTTGTCCTGAAAGAGTCGCTACGACCAAGCAGAACTGTGGTAGAGAAGCTGCTGTTACAATATGCATGATGAAGATGTACAAAGTTGAATTATTTAAAAACCTTTGCTTTTTAGAGAAGATTTCTATGTGTATAAAAGGAGAGCGATATTAACAGAGCAGCAAGTAACAGTGATTTCCTTCCTGCTGGAATCAAGTCATTACATGAATCCAATATTTTGTTAGTGAATATCTAAAGTCACAGAAATACTCTGTTTCAGAGTGTGTTCTCTCTGTTGTGTTGTTTCAGTCAAGAGACGTTCTGATAAATTGTCATTGTTTTTGTAAATGCACTGGTATCGAATTGGTACTCTAAATCGCAAATGTGGAAATGAAAAATAGTGTTTTTAACGTATTTTAACAGCTGTATGCTACTATCCCTTCACAGAAGTGATGATTGATATTGTTTTGTGGCTCAGGTTAAAGCCTTTGAAAACAGATACACTACCAGAAAACAATTCTTCTACACTGCTCTTAAAGCAGTACAGTGGCAGCTCAGAGAAACTAGGGGTTTTGGAGCAGCAAATAAAAAGTTATTTGTGGTAAAATAAACTTGCAGTTTTATCCGAGTGAAACTAATGTACTTTAAAGACAGGAAATTGGACCATTACTTAGAGAAACGTACTCACCGATGCCCAACCCGGCATTTTTGTCAGGATCGGAAGCATTTCCGATTCTGGTATCAGTATTAGAACATCTCTATTCCAGTCAGTCTAACCACACATACACCATTAACTCATAACCCTTCAGCATCTGTAACATTCAACACATTTCTAGCCTGTTTTTATGGTGCATGTCGTGTCTCAACTCATTTATCCTTTGGTGTATTTGTTCATTTGGTCTTCATACTAATAATTATAACATTTTGACTACGATATAATAATGCGAGTGTAATTATCAGCCTCGGAGTTGAGATGACAACATCACTATCCTGCTGCTAATTTAATTCACAAGAGCAAACCAACAAATACTTCATGCAGTAAATCTTTTCTGATTTCTGTTCCTCTCATATTCCCCAAGAGCAGGAGGAAACATTCAGTTTATATTGCAGTGGTACAATTTACCCTCTAATGGACGAGGTAGTATTACTAATTATTCAACAGTAAAATCAACCTCATTGCTGCACTGTCGGATGTGTTTTCCTCTTCCACACCCTCAGTAATAAAATTGTCTCATTATGAAGGAAGAGTGGAAGCCGCTCTTTGTCCTCCAGCATTGCTGTGTAATGACCGTCCACATGGAAACACTGGATTAATGAGTAGCTGAATACTGGAGGGGTCAGAAGCTGTGTGTGTGTGTGTGTGTGTGTGTGTGTGTGTGTGTGTGTGTGTGTGTGTGTGTGTGTGTGTGTGTGTGTGTGTGTGTGTGTGTGTGTGTGTGTGTGTGTGTGTGTGTGTGTGTGTGTGTGTGTGTGTAACATAGACTGTATGTGAGATCTCTCTAATTGACAACAGAACAATGAATGGTGAGCTGGTAGAAAGAATGACTTGTGTTATGCTCCAGATGCAAATGAGGGAACTGGTACAAATGACATGTAGTGACATGTAGTGACATGTTGTGCTTACATACCTTTTCCCAGTGCACAATTTCCCAGGCGCCATTCCTTAACACTGTTGTAGGCAGTGAGAGAGATGAGGGAAGTGAAAGTAAAAGAGAAAAGAGACAAAGAGAAGAAGAAAAGGAAATGAGGAAGGATCAAAAACACATGACAAACTGATGATTATACTGATGTTAACATGCAGACAACCAGGTCTACTTGTCTTTTGGCAAATCAAATACATGTACACTTAATATACAACACACTGGCTTTTCTATTCAAAACATGTTTAATGGTTTACAATACCTTGACATTCCTTTTTGTTGACAACATTGTCAGCAATGTGACGTTTCTGTGTGGGGGGGAAAAAAGAACAACATTCACACCACTTGATAAAAGTACAGTAACAAAGAAAACCAGATAAGATCATTTCCCCAGGTATAGTCCTGGAGGAGAACTATACCTGAGTGAGAGATGTATTAAGAGTAAATACAGAGGCCGCCATCTTGACATTATCTGAAGCCATGGTCTACACAGATGTGATGAATTCGTGAGAATCGAAGTCCTGCCCATACACATGCTCGACCAATCGCAAGTCAGTCTCAGCTGTCAATCATGATGTTCCACCCCGTTTTTATAGCATCAGAAAATGAAATAAATATTTCGGTGACATGATGTAGATTGGTCCCATTGGCTAACATGGAAGAGGTGAGCGAGGACGTGTACCGCAACCAGCCACCAGAGGGTGACTGAGACACTTTGGCTTCCTTTCGGGGAGCCGTTAGGTCGTCCATCTTTTGTAAAGACTTTATATAATGTATGTATCACCATCTTTGGGAAAGATTTATTTGACATGTATTCTGACTTTTTTGTCACATCCATGTCCCATCTACAAACATGGAGGAGGCTATAAGTTTAGAACCAGCCAGCAACCAGGGGACAATCAAGATCATTTGGCTTCACTTTTGGCGAGCTGTCATGTCATCCATCTTTATTTATAGTCTCAGGGTGTTAAAAACAAACTAGGGAGAATATATATACTCCACTTCTGATTCTATAGCAGGAAACGGTATGAGGACCGTGGCAATGTACAGCTCTACTTTCTACAGTGAGAGAGGGAGGTTTAAGTCTGCAGTCACAAGCTGAAGAAAGATAACACCTTTTCACTGACTGCACAGTGGCTGTTAATATTCTCACTGTGGCCACACACTCTTTTCACACGTCGATGTCATGCAGTATGGCCTTTATCCAAAAACCCCTACAGTAACATGACAGCACAGAGATGTAGCATGGCTGTTTCCAATGAGACCCCAAATCCAAGTAATGGTAATGTCCAGCTAAACCGATTTGTACCTCCGCCAACAACTAGGTGACAACTAGGTGAACTCAGTTTAGCATTTAATATATGTAATAGATAGAAACTAATTTCATTAAACATAGACTTTATAAAGTCTATATAAAGATGGACAATATGACAGCTCCCCATGACCCAAACCATCTCAATCACCCCCTGGTGGCTGGTTCTGCCTTCTTAATGTTAGCCAACAGGACCACGTCACACGGATCTACCTCACGTCAAATACATTTTTACCAAAGATTGTATCTGTGAGTTTATGTAGTATCACACTGACATACATTCAAGTGCTCATTTTCCCTGTACGTTTTGTTTTACTTTATTTTTTTTTTGATGCAATAAAAACAGGGTGAAATGTCAGGATTGACAGCCGAGACTGACTCGTGGTTGGTTGTGTATCAGCAGGATCTTGTGATCATGGCTCAGCACCATTACTCACTACTTCCAATACTCTGGCTCCAAATGATTACAAATTATTAATGAAATTCATGAATTACCAAAAATAGGGAACTGGTTGGCATACATTTTCTTGTGCCTGTCTTTATTGCTTTTATAGCGTACGTAAAGTATTTTACAGTCAAGTACAGAGTAAAAACGAACTATATTGTGTTTCCTCAGTGAGACCACATCAACATCCAGATCAGCAGAATTACATTCCCTCGTGTCCTCCTTGTCTGCTGAACAGTCATGCAGTCAGCTGTGACTTCAACAGCTGATTCCAAGGGACAGCCTGTCAACAAGCATCACGCTGAGTAATAATGTGTTGCTGAGTCCGTCTCACTTAAATAATCTCTGAGTGATTGCTGAGGTGAGGACATGTCCACTCGCATCCCTGCTAATTATCTGTTTACTTTGAAGATTTGCTCAAATTTGGTCTAATTATAATGACTTTAAAGCTAATCTGTTAATCTGAAGCGCTGTGCTATACGTTTCCGGAGAAAAAGAAAGACTACAAGTCGCTCACTGAGAAACTAGAGCAGCTCAGGGTGAAGCAATCAATAGGATGGGTTTTCTCTCTCCTTGACCAGATTTCACCTGTGACCTGTAGACTAGCAGCCTTACAATCTCAAATATATCCGTCTAATGCTAGAGCTGTTATATCTCAGACCCATCAAAGCCTAAAGCGTATACGCCCTTTGAACAACAACCCTTTTAGAGCATCAAACAAACTGAATCTGGTCCGAAGTCCACTTTAGTTTGATCCGCTCTTTCAGCTCCATCTCTCTTTTCCCCCTGCCATCTGCACCCACCCTTCTTCTTCTTCTTCAGGCTCCAGTTGAATCAAATTTAGGTTAAATATCCCTGCAACATGCTATAGCATCTGCTGAATTGGTTGGTTGTGTCACATAGTTTGAGCTTTTTATCAGCACCACTATGCCCAGAAATAAAGTTTGCTAGTAAAGACCTTTACACAGCTCATTCATCATCCCTCGTGCTGTAGCTGTCAGCTACTTTCATTCATTTATACTCTCTGTGCTCACTGTACAGACCTTCCTCTATTCATAAATGTGTAGAAACAGTTCTAATATATTTATATCAGTTGCTCCACAACTTTTCCTGTCATTCGTCCTTCTCATATCCTGTGTGTCTCCGCCCTTCTCGCTCCATCTGTCCCGTTGGACAAGCAGCAAAGGAGACGTACTGTATTTAGATGATGTGTGTAATCACAGTGCAGTGGAGAGCGAGTGGGGCACAGAGCGTATGCATGAATACTGCAGTATCAGGCCTCTGTAGACCTCAGCTATAGAGGAGGGGGGAAATGAAGCGAGCAGCGAGAGTTAAAAGCTAGAGCATCTGCAATGTTACCTTGATTAAATTATCTTTTAAAGACCATAATGAATTAAATTTAAGACCTTTGTAAGGTTTGACAGATATGAAGGAATATCAGAGTCCGAGAATTCTGACCAGGGTGTTTGTAGTTTTCAGTTCCATGTTGGTCTTGTCTGTAGTTTTATTACAGCGTTCTAATATTTGTATCATATTGTGAAAAATAAGTATTTAAACATTTTAAGAGCTACAAACAGAGCAAACAGTGGGAGTGTGTTGCAGCACAGACAGCCGGCAACAAGGTAAGGTGTGTGTGTGTGTGTGTGTGTGTGTGTGTGTGTGTGTGTGTGTGTGTGTGTGTGTGTGTGTGTGTGTGTGTGTCCCTAGTGCATGATTCATGAAGTTAGGGGGTCGATGTTGCCCTGGCAGGTCAACTTGTGAGGGACAGCGCAGTACAGGGAGCAGACGTGTGCGCAGGTGACCTTCAGCAATAAAGACGGAGTCATCACCACTCTGTTCCCATGTTTTTCACAACAGGCTGGGAGGAAAAAAAAGTGCTGCGCTGGTCCCTTCAGCGTGAGATAGAAGCGTATTGTATAGAGTAACTGTCCACTGGGACCTGCACAGAGGATCGCATTGCAGGGTCACTGCAATACAGTAGAATGCAACACTCACTGACTTAGATCAGATGGACTTGAGAGGATCACTCGTGGACCAAGAGTAACAAAACACATTTTGAAGCAACTAAACAAGAGATCGTATACTAAAAACACTCAACCGTATAACATTGTGTTAAATAAATTGCATTTGTCTATTTTTCAAGCATCTGTGTAACAGCTCAGCCTTGCTCCAGGGCAAACAGTTAGTGGTTTTGTTTCGTTAGTACTAAATGCCTTTGTTTAATTGACTCAGTGAGATCTCTTGGTGCAGTCGTCACAGCTGTGACCTCTAAAATCAGCATGTGCTTATGCATTTGAACGTCTATGTCTGATGCCGTGTCTATATGTTGGGGAGCATCCTGCTGGGGTCATGTATCCATCACTGTCTCCTGTCTCCACAGGGACCAGTCCAGGACATGCTGTACAGTAAGAGACTAAACAAAAGCCCACTTTCTGCAGGCGGACAGTCTGTATGTTGTACTGTAAATTGACTGAGGAGAGTAAGAATGACCTTCATTACAAATAAAATAGTTCACGAGGAATTCAATTTTATGTTATGAACTTCATGAACTTCATGTACTCAGATACCTTTCATCCAATAGGTGGCTACCACAACTAGCTAACTGATTGGTGGCATAGGATGCCAATGGAAAAAATGGATTGGAAAATATAAAGAAGAGTAAGATCTCAAAGTTGTTGGACAATTGGACATTGAGTCTTCGAAAGCTTGTTGTTAAATCATGGTCTCACTGACATGTGCGGCCAGATGAGTGGTCTCAGGTTACATCAAGACAGTGTTTCCAATAGAATAAATGAAATGTCGGCAGCAGGGTTGCACGTGCACGGGTTGCACGAACAGATTCCGAGTGACACGTACAAGGACTAAAGAGTGAAAAATAAGGTCTCATGAGGGAGGGAGAACTGCATCGCATGCCAGGACAAGGACGTGCACAACTGCAGCTGAATCTATGAGATCTGACTGTTAACGTGGATAACGTAGAAACTTCATAGACGATAGCACGAGCAAGCACGCAGCAAATAGCTCTGCAGATAGGACCGCACACAGCTATACAATGCAGTCATGGAGGAGCAACACTAACTTAGTGATCTCTTATGTTGTTATAAGGAATTTAAATAAAAATTCTCTTCATTATGAAACTTCAGTGGGACAAATTAGAATATGAAGGGCCACTACAGTGAAGATAATTAATGGGAAACATTGCCATAACATTGTATATTAATAAAAAAGTCTTCATAAGAACAAACATCTCTTTATGGATACAATCAAGTATTATTTAAAGTTTATCTTACTAGATCCTCAATGATCTCCTTGACAGCAGCCACCACCAGGATGAAGAGCAGTGGCACCAGTGTGGTCCATCGACCAGTGGGAGACACATCTGGGATTTGCTGAAAGAGACACAATAAAGAAATATTAAGTAAAGTCCTTGCATTATTTTCTGCGTATAAGAGTAACTCCAGAAGCCAAATTTCCAGGTTGGTGGAGACAATAACTGAACCGAGCAGTGCCAAACCCAATCAAGCTAATACGCAAATACGTTTGCAATATTATAACAGAATTAAATGCATGGACCTGTTGGCTCATTTTAGGGTTTCTGAAATGGTTTAAGATTGTGAATTGGATATATCAGACAAACAAACCAAAAAGTTGTGAGTATGGGATACAGGCAGAAATCTAAACTTAAGAGGCAAATGGCTGCTATTGGGAAATACAACAGCTAACATTGCTGGAAAAATGTTATTCTGATGTCGCCAACGACTGTTAACCTGCAAGTAAACCTGCACATAATATATTTGTATGTTGGAGAACACTTAATGCCTATAATACTCAAATGGTATTACAGGAGCTGTGCCCAGTGGGGATGGCTGTATAAAGAAATCCATGACGAGCTTAAGTATAAAAAAACAACTAGTGTCAACTGAAACTTGACGCCTGAGCTTTTGTCTCTTACATCAAATAAGTTTACATCATTATTTCAAACTTTGGCAAAGTTTAATTTGGGCATCCGACATCACAACATGACAGAAGATATGGAGAAGCATAATGAGTCCCGTTTAATGCAGAGCCAGGGCCACAGCTCAAAGGAAACTCAAACGAAATGGATCTTTTCTCTTCCTCATCTGCATGGATGTTTTATTCAAGGTCACAGAATTGACAGGGCAGGTAATGAAGATTCACACTGGCTGCTTTTCAAAGCAGCTACGTCAAGGTCACTGGATAGGGGCCCTTTGCTGTCGTGGTTTTGAATTTCAGTCCGCTCATTTATCCTTTCATTTATCTAGTTCATTGTTTATGCATAGATGTTTTAATTCTGCTCGTCATTACAGACCCTGAGACTCTCCCCTGACTGCCTTTAGAGTCAGCTGACCTGCTCACCTGTACCCCTTTCCCTCATTAGCTTCCTAGTATGTCACGACACACATAGTGGTATATGTATACATCATTCAGTTTCCACTTGCTCTGTGCCAGATTGACTTTGTACAAGCTTTAGTTTTCCAGCTATCTGTTCTTTGCCTGCAAATGTGTTTTGGATCTTTTTTTGGGGCCTTCGTTTGCCTGCTTGGATTTGCGTCCTTGTTAAACACAAAAGTTCTGCAAAATGTGAAGAGCGATTGCCTCCGACATTTGCATTCTCATCTACAGCCACTCTGGCTTTAGACTAATTGTATGTGTTTCCTCAGTCCAATGCACTGTAGAGTTATTGGTACAGCAATGGACCAAATTAAATCTATCCACAGCATGTGGTACTGTATGTAGTGTAGTGTACTGAGCCTGCAGGCACATCTAGTTTCCTATAAAGGAGGCACACATAGTATTACATGTATTATTCATTATCAGGATATATAAAGTACTAGTGTGTGTATGTGTGTATAAGCTTGACTGTGTGCATATGAGATTACAGATATGACCTTTGGAAATGGTGTGTAGGTTATGACAAACAGTAAAAAAAGAAATGAAGCTGGGACGAGCAGCAGTTTTAATATTAATGAATGATATAAATGTGTCACAGCAGCACAGGTGAAAAAAGCAGCTGCACTATATCTTACCTGCAAGAGTGCAATGAAGAGAAAGAAGGCGTTGGCTGCCCTCCTGAACTGTGAGTAGAGGAACCGGGGAAGGAAGGTGAGGACATTGTATTTTGCTGTGCTGGAGAGCGGATCAAGCGGAAAACACGGTGATGGGTGGAGGAAGGGGAAGAAGGAGAGAGGGGACACAAGAGAGAAAAAAAGGCTTAGTTACAGACAGTCATTTTTACGATTTAATAAAATGCAAATATTTAACGTAACCATTGCCTTGCCCCTTCTACTCATCATTAAGGTCCTTTTTGCAGACACAGGTGAGAGAGAGAGAGAGAGAGAGAGAGAGAGGTGTGTGCGGGTGTATACAACTGATTGAAAGACAGGAGGAGTGGACACAGTGATCATAAAGAATAATTGGGAGGAAGGGGGATGTAAAGAGCTCCCAGCAGACGTGAGCGATGTCGGCTGTGCTGCAGTGGCGTTGGGTGGGGTAGGTGGGTTAGGTGGTGATGGTGGTACACTGAGGCTGGTGGAGCCCTGAACAGCACCACACTCCAGACCTCCAGCAGTCTGATTTACAGCTGCATTAAAGGGCCAGTCAGAACAGCCACTTTGGGGGAAGATATATGCCATGATGTATGCCAAGCCGCTGGCAGCGCTTTGCTTACTCACACGCGCACAAGAGCTGTCACACATATACAAGCAGAATATCACAGAGTGTAGCCTCAAACTCGTCTAAAGGGCCAAAGCATATGGAGGTTAACATTAGGGATACCACAGTTTTATTTCTGTTGGACTGAATCTTACTTGACGAGCACTTTTATCCTGAATTTTTCCACTTACAGCTCATCCCACGAGCACAATGTCAAATTATGCAAGTGGGCTAGCAGTGTATTGAAGTCAATTAAAGAAAAAGAGTTATACATTCAGTGTCCTCGTGGCTGCCTGGTACAGCGGAGCCGTCTGATACAGAGAAAAAGCCAAGTGAGTAAGCGCCAGGCATTGTTCTGACAGCAGTACAATGTAATACCAGCGTCACAGAGGAGCCTGGTGAAGAGCGCTGTCAGGACAAACGGTCAAGAATGGACCAGCTTCGTGTTATTCGACAAGGTCTTTGGTCTGGTTATGTCAACGAGAAGAAAAAAGCCCTTATGTATGAGTCATCTGTAAACGAGGACGAGGTTGTCATTTGAAATTATTTAATTTAAACACTGGATCTGTAGCATTAAATATTACTGAATTCATGCGTTGAATGAAGGTAATTTCAAGTCGAGCCATTTCACACAAATATTTGTTTCTCTCAGGTTCACAAAGAACACTGCTGGAGTTTCAGGGGTAAACAGTTTGGCAGCCGAATCCAATACAACTGAAGATATTTCATTAAGAACGTTTTAATGAAACCTGGTGTTCTTTTTTTTTTCCTTTTCATTCTGATGTGTAGTCATAATCTACGTACAGTAGCCTTTTGTGAAATACTTATATATCATATATCAGTACACTCACATTTATAAAGTGTGACCCCCCCTGGGTATTAAACCCTGGTTGTGCTAATGTGTAGCTACCGGCTCAGTCTACCCCTGGAGATTAAAAGGAACGGGGAAGCTCTCCTGCCGGTTATCCTAAAAGCCCTGGCTTTATCATCCCTCTGTCATCATGCCTTTGAGATCATCCCTCTGTTTCTGCTCAACACTTTTATTTTCTTTCCTCCACCCTTCCCTCTATACTCATGGGGGTAGAAGTGTAAAGCATGCCATGTCCTGTACTTTCTAGTACACTCACTTTTTCCACAGAGGTGGGGCAAGATGAAGAGCTCATTTAACTCTCCTTAATGGATGATAATGGATCTTGCATTTTATTTCCCGGCAGTGCCCTAAGGATAAAGACGATATAAGAGGAGCACATCCTCCAGTTACTCACAGTTAGCCTGGTTATAAAGCCAGGCAGCAGGGATCAGAAAATGTTTGTCACACTATCTATCAACATTGTCATCACTAGGGGTGGGAATCTCTAGGCCTCACGATTAGATTCCAGTGCAGAGGGCTACGATTCGAAAGAAACTAGAAGGGCAATCAGATAACGCATTCCTCCGCCAAGGCTAGCACCCTATCTTGCCGTGCTGAAGAAAGAGAGAAAAAAATTGCTTTAAGGGTTCTTCCATGGGTCATGCGCCGCCCCTGGGGAAAGTTTCATTCAAATCTGAGTTATCTTGGATAACTGAGTTATCTTGCCAACTGACAAACAAATACCATTGAAAACATGACCTCCTTTGAGGAGCTAAGAAATGGAAAACAGCTGTTGCTAGATGAGGATTATCACATGTATAAAAAGCTGGTTTAACCAGTCGTGTTTAAAGATGAATGACCTGCCGTGTCCTTCCTTTCAAGATGTGTCTGGAAGAAGTATTGCTTTCACTAAGTAACTATAGCTACAGTTTAGTATGTGGTGTGCGTCATGTTCAGTTTAGTATGTATTTGTTCTTTGCCATTGTAATGAAAAGCTTAAATGTGTTTTAAAGGCCACCCAGTAGGTGAGGAAGATACACCACTTAGTGGAATGTTGATAAGGTTAGGAGAAAGGCGTATTACGAAACCCAGTCTATATCGATATACTAGTTTTGTGTAGTAAATGAGAATGTGGGTCACGTGTTTGTGTTAATGTCCATTTGTGCCTATGCGTATCTCAATTGTCTATTGTTTCCAAACAAGACATGCTTTATCAGCGTTTCATGGTTACACAACAACAAAATGGTTTGTAAAGCCATTCCTGTTTACCACAGGAAACATAGACAATATTCACATTTACATTACAACTACATCTGCCATAAACCACTACATCTGAATACACAGCAGTCCTTAGACATAATAGTAAGACCAAGGTGCCTCTCTGTTACAAGGCAGGAGTCACGTGTGTGCATGTGTGCAGGTCTGATGCTGCTGCAGAGGGAGAATTGGATCAAATGAAAGGAGGAGACCAGCGAGGGATCTTTGTATTCTTGTAAGATTAGATTCACCATTTATCACAGACCCTGCTCCTGTTGGTGTCTCCACAGGTCACTTTGAGACAGCAACCAATCCTGTTGAACAAATTAGATCTTTAGAGTAGCCCTAAAGCCTGAGACTTTCAAGGGCTGCGGCGAATGTTTGGGCACATTCGGAACTACAAGGACAAATGAAAGAGGAACTCTTTGTCATCTACGATCTGTGTACTGAAATACTGCAGTAACACTCTCTGAAATCATTTAAAAAGACCCAGCATGAATGCATTATAGTCACATCCAAGAACTGGTGGGTCCTGAAACAAAAGCTGCTTGAAAAGACATTAACATACAAGCTGGCATGCAGTTAACTGTGCCTGCTGTAATTATTTTTATCTGTAAAAGCTGTGCTGCAAGCAATCAAACAATTTATTACCGTAACTCTTTATTATTTCAGTGTTATTGCTTGTTAATCAAATAAAAGTCCAGGGAATCTGAATATGATCAACATGGGACGTTCCTGCTAACATGCACCCCCTCCAGCATTCATTGGACAACTGTCATCATATCTTTGTGATAATATTCTATTATCATAATAGGTTCAGAATATTCAATTTCATCCGGCTTACTTTTTTGTGTTTGTCATGTTAACAAGATGAGTTTTAGTTGCATGAGACTCGAGTAGTATTTGTTTGTATTTTTCCGTTGGGGCAGATCAACTATTGAATTAATGACTGTCTCTAGTAAGGTCGCAAAAATGTACTAAACTTTTATTTCGAAAAAAGGCAGGGGTGCTGTTTGATAGTAAAAGTATTATGACTTATTATCCTCTGGTGCAATATAATTCAACCATTAACCATCTACTACAGGCGAATAATGCTCACATATAAAGTCTTGATAGCAGATGCAAAGTCATCAGTGTCCGTTAATAATTGATCAAATTAGAAGTAAAACTCATGTATTGAGTAGATCACGCTCACAGGGTTTCTACCTAACTAACTAATTAACAAGATATTAAAAAGAAGAGCTAAAGTAATGTAGAATAAGCATCAGTTTTCATACAGTTGAATAATTCCAGGAAACAAAGTGGAGTAAAGAAGATATCTGGGTTCTTCACGTACATGAAGCTGACTTAACAAATGGAATGGCCATTAGCACACTTGCATTCATAGTCTCTATTCATTTATTAATACCATCCAGTTTATGGCTGTGTTTGTGTAAGCACGTACTGTATATATCTCAAACTGCTCATGCAGCAGGAACACTAACAATAATGTTCCTTGACAGAACGGCTTGATGCAAAAATCTTGACCTTTAATGCTAAAAGCACTGCACGCCTCCGAGAGGAACAACAGGATAAAGGCCGGACTGCAAGATCTGGACTAATGCACTGCTGGTGATACCAATCTTGAAAGCTACTTATCAGATATCATACGGTTAAGGAGGCTGTTACCTGTGGAGCAGTAGTGGCTACCCACATCAGAAACACTGCAGTGTACACTGTCTGACTGTCATGTCTTCAAAAGTCGTATGTTGAATATGTTGAATTTGAGATTATTTAAAAATGGTAAAATACAGTTCAGACTGCCATTAAATTCCTCTTTGTTGTCAAACCAGAGAAGGCAAGAGTTCAAACTATAAAAAATAAAAATAATTTGCTACCAGGCAATCTCCTCAGGCTGACATTTAAGGAGCTGCTTTGCCTGTAACTCAAGGTTAATGTGAGGTTGAAGGTCAAGCGGCAAGTTATGCTGCAGGTCACGATGAAAAGCACTGATGGCTTCTGGGTCGCCATTACCACGCCAACGATCGGCAGCAAAATCCTTCAGAATATATAATTTGAATGAGAATTTCTAAAGCAGATGGGAAGAAATTTTAGTTTAGATTGACCAAGAAAAAGCACGTTGGCATGTTGAGATGAAGCCTTTAATGAAACTTGCACTCCTCCGCTGTACATTAAACCTCTATGTGTATGCCGTTTTCATATTCTGCAGTTTTTTCATAGAGGACATGTTCAGATATTTTTCTAATGGTGAGACTGTTTCCGGTTTCATCCTCAGCTTAATGAGGACAAATGTATGTTTCTTGATCCAGACTCAAAATCTCAAGGTATGTGTACTTGACACAACAGTCCATTGTGTGATTCTATTCCTTGTCCCCACTGTGACTGCAGTGACTGAGAGAAGATGGCCTTTTGTTTCCCAGCACACAAACAAGGCAACAAATAGCACTATGTCCAGCCTAATGGGTAAGTAAGTGGCATGGAAGACGGCAAGTATGCATTTTAGCGGGTACCTACCACCACACAGACCACCTCAGACCGAGAATGTTCGTCAGGGTCTAGCATTACCACTGCTAGGGGGATACAAAGGGCTGCTACAAGGGCTTTGCCAACACTAGATTTGCATCAACATTTCCCTGTTAGTTAAGTTGCCAAGCACACTGTCATCCAATGTATCATGATATGCAGGAAAGTCGATAATACTTAATACCCTGGTTATGGCCACACACTGAAGCCATTAACCAAACAGTGTTTATTTAATTTGTTCAGTTCACACCATACATTAATATTTCCCTAATTTTCCATAAACACAACATCTCCTTACCTGACTCGATTGCAGCAAAACTTGGTGAACTGCGGCTGGTTGAGGTATATCATTCGGGCATCTTCTTGGTCAGCTAAGGACGTCTTTTCTGTTGTGTCCTCGGTCTTTTCATATCCTGCAGAAAGGGGAGAAAAGATTCTCTGTGAGGGAAAAAAGAATCTGCTTTGAGCATTCCAAAAGTAAGATGAAAAAGTGTTGTGACATGCTTGAGTCGGTGCGTGTCAAAATGTAATGAGTCTGTAAAAGGCAAGTCAGTCATTTCTACACAGAGGGAAAACTATGAAGAATAGAGTCAACATTTAAAGGCTTTAGATATACAACATATTATACAAAGATTCATTATTATAGGATTTGTGATCTTTCTTAGTGTTCTGATTTTCACTGCATATACAATGGAATACACAATGTATTAGTCAAACTGTTGATAGCAGCCTAAACAACACATTGCAGAGACACTTGCTCTGGAGCAATAATCTGATGTTAATATAATGCTCAATTTCATGTTTTAATAGAGTGAGAAGGTGCTTTGGAAAATAGGTCAGTGGGCTTGCCAAATGATATGACACTGACAATATATATCTTACTATCACCTCCATAGTAAAATGCCAAATTAAACCCTTGCATATATCAATGCAAGGAATCACCTGCTGTATTACAAATAGACCAAAAAAAAGATTTATCTGAGCAGGAAAAGTGAAACTTGGACGTTTGTCAAGTTGTCAACATTCAAGTTGGGTTTAATATGTGTGAATACAGCTGCGTTACGATAACAACACAAACCCTGGTGGAAAATTCAGGAAATGTCCGTAGTCCATTTGAATTTTACAATTCAGTGATTGTCCCCCACCAAGTTCAACGAAGTAGGATGGAGCTGCGTTGGCTAAATCAACACATCCAATCAGCTTTGTACGTGGGTCGCATGTAACAGATTTTTTCCATCTTCTTCAACAACCACACACCATCGTTTTTGTTTACCAACTGGTTTCTGCATCCTACTTTGTTAACCGGAGCAACTGAGCTGGACAGGGCATCCCTCAGATGTTGTAGGACTAAAAACACAGACATGTTCTCCATGCAGAAGAGGTGCTGCGTCGTGTAAAAAGAATGTCTTGGGATATGTCAAGAATATCTCAAGCCTCTGCTGTAGCTTGAAGCTGCTTACTGCAGTGCAGAATACAAAATAGAACACACACCAAAGAATCAATCTTTTGGACAGAATGATTTGCAAAGATGCACAAGGACTAGTCAGGCATGATCCAGTGGATGTAAAACCACAGTATCTTCCTAATGACCCAGTAAGCTGTTGACAAATTTACACTCAACTATTTGGTCTTCCATTTTCATAAAATAGAGCTACATGCATTACTTCTTTGACAAGGTGTCAAATACTTTTGTGTCAACTCTGGGTAAATGCTCAGCACACCTTCAGTAAATGATAGAGTTAGAGTTAGCAGTCTAACAGTTAAGACAACTGTTTTCCCTTACTTTGAAAACTGAAGAAATAATGCAAAAAGCCTTATTCCTTTATATGTCAATTCATGTTTGAGAGAGACATCTCCTTAACTGATGTGGAGTTGGACAGGCTGGGAAATAAATCTAGTTCTATCAAACTAAAGTAACATTTTAAGTGGAAATATCTGACAAACCTATAGAGATGTTTATGAGAGTTCCTGAGTTTCACATTTCCCTGTACTCTTATTTTAATTGATGTGTCAAGATTAGTGTCCTTTGCACAAGAGAGCACTCCTGTAAAACTCATAACTCAACAGTATTCCTAGACTCTCAAATTGCATGCATGTGACCGAGTAGGTGCTGGATGGCCTTCCCTAGCCCCCCGTAGTGGTGGTTTTAGGGGATATGAGGTAAGGGCAGGCAAAGCATAGCTTCCATGACTGCAGATAAACCCTACAGTTTAAAAATGGAAAGTGCCGTTCAAAGACACGGAGGGAGGGGGAGCAAGGGAAGCTGGTGGCTTGAAACATCAACAACAACAAAACGCAGTGTCATGGGATACTGTAACTAGAGTCCCAACCGGATGCCCCAGTTGCAATCTGCGCCCCCATCCCCCTGCCGACAGTATTTCCTCCTTGTCATGTCAAGTCAAGAGGAAATAAAGTAGTAGGCAGGCTCGATCTTCAAAGTCACACTTCCCACTTTCTCACGATCTGCTCTTCTCTTTCTCGCCTTACTCTGCACTTTTTAACTCTTTATACACAAACCTAGAGTCTTAAATTACAGTGCTGGCTAATGTAATGATCCACTTGACTTCATACAGAATTACGAGAGTGACTGCCAATCATTGCTTCTTCCAACTATCATTTCTTGACAGTTCCTCTCCTTAGCACGTGCTCTAGGACTAAAATTAAACCACCCCCTGTGGTCATTTGGTCACAGGGGAAAACATGGGTTGGCTATTCTAGCCTTGTTATGCAAGACATCACATCGATATAGGTGGTTCATTGGATTAGCGTGTTGGCAAAAGGCTGAAAGGATCCAGGCAGCTTCCGGAGATTAAAGGGTGGTGACTTGTGCTTAAGTAAAGAAACTTATCATGACAGCTAATGACAGGTTTGTTTGTTTTGTTCTTTTCAGTATACTGTATGGCCAGTTTTTACCTCTCTGAAACTGGGCATCCCGCAGGCAGCCCCTGACTGGCTGTGGGACATTGTTGTATGCATGATCCTGTTTAAATCTATCTAAAATAAAAACCAAAATAGCTAAAACGTCCACTATTTTCACACATGTTATATACTTGTGATGACATCATTCTGTCTCGTTATGTGCAGTTCACCCAAAATGGCTGCAGGGGATTGTTGCTTCCATTATCTTGGTCAAATCAATCTAAAATTACAAAAATCCATCAAAGTTAGAAAATGTATTCTTTTGGCAACAGAAAGCCAAGGCCTCCGTCCTCTGACTCAACATGTTGTACGCTTGTGAAGACGATAGTTGGCAGAGAGGAGCAGGAGAGGAGCAGAAATAATGTAAAGTAACATATCAAGTGTTAAGAAGTGTTTTTTGAATTGATATCAGCAAAATCTGATGAAAAAAACTGCCAGTTATAAAATGTATATTATTATAAATATTCAATATTTGAATTTATAACACTGTTTCATTGCTATTATTACTATGTTTTATTGACATAAATATCGTTTTAGCTTAGGTTGTACAGATTTTAAAGATATGAAGCATTTGAAGGGAAATTTGCATCGCAGTTAGAAAAAATACCAATGGACCATTAAGTGACAGTCAAACCTCTGCACTGTTCAATGTGGGTAATAATAGATTATACGCCCTAGAGAGATCTCAGTTTGCACACCAAGGGACAAAGCCAGAAAAGAAAAGTAAGTCATAAAAACTAAATCTTTTGTTAATAAAGGGATTAGTGTCTACAAAGAAAACAATAACAAGGGACTGGCGTAGCTGGTGACTGCGGCATTAGGCCTGTGTGAAATAACAGGCCGGAGGAACAGGCTGAGCAGCTGTGATTGATGTTGCTGCTCTGTGTTCTGAATGAGCCCTCGCAGCAGGAGACTGTGCTGGGGTAGGCCAGGTGCTGCAATGCACCAGTTGCAGCTAGTACATTACCTGCTTCTGTTTAACCAAGTCCTGGGGCTCACCCTGCTTTGTATGTATGCAAAGTTCCAATATATTTTTTGGACAATTTGCTGTGCACTTGTACCTTACCAACAATTTGTTGCTATATATGCCAATTTGCTCTCTTTGGTTTTCATTAGGAGTGTATACTGTTACCTACTCTGACCACAACAATTTGGTAGCAGGAATACCTTCTCATGACAAGGTAGTCACAAGTTATGCCTCTCAACTCTTTAACAGCTTCCTGATCTCCAGGTTTTTATGGCTACTATTCTCGCACACATGATCCTATTAAAAGGCTACACATTGAACTTTTTAATTGGATCTGAAAAGCAAAAGCAGAGCTAGAGACAGAATTCAGTCAGATGGGCTTGAGGAGTTGGTGTAACATTCCATCAATCCCACAATTTCAGTTGACTAGGATGAAAAAATTTACCCTCTATCATTTCACAGTTCCAACTCATATCAGCACAGTTAAGGTCAAGGTTAAAAACAAAACCAACAATGGAAACATTCATACGAAACCTCCTGTAACTGTAGACAAATTTAAAATTAGCACACAAGGCCACACGTGATGCGTCAACACTACACTCCAAGGGGCAGGGGCTGAGAGGTGGAGGAGGTTCCGTCATCAAAATAGCCTTTCGCAGCTTTTACTACAGAAGCATTTCAGGGATCTCCCTCCCCCATATCCAGTTCCTTTCCTTTCTAACACACTGTGTGTTAGGATGATATACTCGGCCACTTCCACAAATGTCTCAGCGGCAACAACTGTTAATGTTCCCTGGTGGATACTGTGCATTTCCTCTGCACTAATTTCATTAACTGCAGGTGTGTCACGGCTCAACTAGCCTGACGTCAATAAAGGGGACAAGAATGGGAAACTCTGTGGATACTTCCTGAGGACATAGTTCTTAATCTGTGTTCTATTAGGCTACATAACAACACATTTAATCTAATAATGGACACACCATATTACCCATACTGCCTGTACAAAACAATGTAAGATGCATTTAAAAAGACGACAGGAAAGAGTTCGAAGATTCAAGCTCAGTGGCAGTAGAGAACAGAAGCACACAGCTCTGGAGGGGAAGCCTCTAGGGAAAGGATCAATGCCACCAAGTGTCGTAATGGGTTTGGATGCTGGCCAGATGTCAGGATTATTGCTTGTGTCAGCCAACAGAGAGACACGGACAGGTGGAACAATAGTCACAAGGGGACACGTATTTTGGAGCGAAGGCCCAATGGGAAAAACTCGACCCAGCGTGGCTTGGCATTGGCCAAGGCATCCCGGTCTTCCCCGGTCTGTCTTTCAGAGCCAATCGGAAAATCCCTTCTAAAACACCCCTGTGAAGGTGCTATTTAAATCAGACTAGAACCTTTTTTTTTTTTATATCAATGCTAACATTTGAATGTCAACAAAAGGCCAGCATAGTCACTTAAGGCATTTGAATTTAAGCAAAATCACAATCAATTGCCATTTTGACCCGCTAAATTATTGCTTCTCAATACTCATGTGATATAAAGATCATAGATAAAAAACAAACCCGTCCGCTGCAGATTTATTAAATTCTAGGTAGTAATGTCTTTGCTCAGGTTGGCAGGGGGGGTTTGGGTTGGAGAATTATTGCTGCCAACCCAAGCAAGATTAAACTCATCTAATGGCAGCAATAAAAGGAAACATTATGATCTGATGTTCAAGCATACTATACCCAGCGCATGACCCAAAGGGTTAAAAATCCAACAAATATGTACAGCTGAGCACTAGAAACTGCATCCCCAAAATATGGTTTGCAGACTGGCTCCCTATCATCACAAAAACAGCACTAATCCTTGTTTTAAAATAAGAG
Organism: Hippoglossus hippoglossus; assembly: GCF_009819705.1. Lineage (NCBI taxonomy): Eukaryota > Metazoa > Chordata > Actinopteri > Pleuronectiformes > Pleuronectidae > Hippoglossus > Hippoglossus hippoglossus. The sequence goes on from NC_047160.1 coordinate 20,548,614, forward strand.
GATCAACTGGAAATAGTCATTGTGGTCGGGGTATTTTTAGCAACAGCATCTTATTCTGGATACTAATGTGACCTCAAATAGGGCTGTTATATCAAATCATAACAGATACCATGTCGCATCCTGGCTGCATTTTCTTCAACTTATTTCAGTCAGCACCTACAGTCGATTACACAGTGAGGATTCTATTGCATCTATGACTTATGATTCTTCAGAAAAGGCCCATCATTCAACCCTAGGAGAATATAAAATCCATCTTCTGGCTAATCAAGATGTACGGAGGCTTTTTGTTCTTCCAGAAATAGGTCCAGGCAGAGTCCATCCAACTGTAGAAATACAGAACAAGCACTAATGAGCCTGTGAGGGAAGACTGGTCAATAAAGTGTTGATGAGGAGGCATGTGATGTGGCCAGAGTTCTGCCGCCACACGATTCATTCAATAATAGCAGAGTGGGTGGGGGCAGACAGCTCGGGGCTATTGACATTGATCTAAAACAAACAAATGCACGGCAGCCAAACCATAGTCAAGATGCTTGTGAAGAAAAACCACATCAAATAATGTGCTGAAAAATGTGTGACTTGACAGCAGTAGAAATGTTTCACACACATAGACCACCATGTAATAAGTACTTAAAAACAAGTAAGACAGAAGGATATAGGTGTAAAACGGAGTTCAGTGTCGTGAGTCTTCATTGTTCACCTTAACTCGAGGCTAGCCACTTCGGGTCAAATAAGTTCCAAATCCCTGGGCATTGGAATCTCTCGATCTCACAACCCACTGAGCCTAATGTGGCATTTATATCTGTTCATCACCCCCAAAGAAAGATCTGTACATGATTCATTTATGCCAGATAAATATTTAAGCAGACAGAACAGCCACAGTCTTCTCGTGGGAATCAAAGTCACAGAGATGAAAGCTCCCCCTATCTTCCACCATTTGTGTTTGTGGGGGACCAGCTGGAGGGGGATATAGATACATCCTCAATCTAAGCAACAGTAGCATCAATAAGTCGCTTATCAGATCACAGTTCTGTAACCAGCCCTCACAACAACAGGGCAGCTGCAGAATTAATCCCCCCACCCTGTCAGACTGGGTCTGTCTGGCTCCCCATAGGCTCAGGCGGGCTACAGTGGGACGGACAGTCCAGGGACGACACAAGCAGCTGGGACTTGCTATGACGTCACAGGGCAGGCCTATTCTTGCCTAGCACAGATTATGCAGGGGACGAAACCTTTCCACTGTGTGCGATTTTATGAATGGTAAAAGGGAAGGGCATTTGTTGTGCAACAGGAAATTGATTGTGTGAGAGCCAGTCATTCAGTGTTATGTCAGTGTTGTGTCTGACCTCAAACTAGCATCCCTTGTCCCTGTCGAAAGTAAGAAATAAAAGGTTCCACTGTTGAGGTATATTTTGCTTGAGGTCCTTGAGAGCTGCTTTAAAAATACTACATCTATCAATCAACTTTTAGAAAATGCAAATTTTGGCCATGGTATTGAATAAAAAGTTGTTAGAAACATGAATGTCTCTACTGAATCTAATAACCAACGAATACTAAACCACGCAGAAATAGTACCCTAAAATCTAAAATATCAACCTGCTTTTTAGCGTGACTAAAATGGCCCAAACATTTTTTATTTCTACTCTCTCAAATGTGAGGATTCATGAATTTTTTTGTTTTATGATCACCACATTAATCAACAGTGGCCATAAGTTGCTGCATGAAATCCTCTTTTGTATCATGACTAACTGTTAAAGGCTCTTTTTTTAACTGTTCCTTACTTGAGCCCTGCTTTTTTCTTAGGATGCAAATATAACCACTGTACACAAAAAAAAAATTTGGAATCTTATCTACACTAAAATGTTTAGCACGTAGAGGATTATCATACATTGTAGAAGTCAACATTTCTCATTTTTAGCAGTTCCTTCATGTTGCACAGCTTCTCATCAAGTTTTTCCAAATACAGACACAACAGGCCACATGGGTAAGTGATTGTTTGTTTCACTGTTATAAGGTCATATGAATTGGTTGAGACAACATATGCCATTTCCTGTTAGACAGGTTTACTGAGACTCTGCTCTGAAGGAAAGTAAATGATTGGCTGTTTATTCAGACGACCATTATGGCTGCATCATGTGATTTAAGTCACCCACACTTGAATATACCTTCATTAAAGAGGTGGATCAGTGTCCTTATTTGAAGATGTAGATAAAGAGAGGCTTACCAAATCTGCTCCAAATCTGTCTCCTGCTTGCTGTGAGGAAGGCAGATCTATCCTGCTGGCTGTCAAACCATTCTAAACGATGTCAGCTTTACTAATTTTATCATAGCTCTTCGTTTGATTGAGTGGGCAATGTGCAGCAGCATTTGTTAAGAAAATCAACATCTGATAAAACTCAGTATTATAATAATACTAGTAATAAAATAATAACTACTTCAGCTCATTGTAGTTGGTTATACTTAGTAAGGACAACCAGAGTAATTTCTATCATATGTTTTCTAAAAATAGAGGAAATATCCAAATGGCTGAGCAATGACAATTAATCCATCCCAGTGTTTCAGTGATGCTCACTGACCTGATCTGACATGTTTTATGTGTTGGTGTAAAAAGGCAGAACTGGCACCTCCATCACCCAGAACCATAAAGTATCACATGTGCACAGCACACACATTCTTTGAGCTCTGTAGAGGAAATAATAATGTGGGTGCTGTATGTAAAATATTATACGATCTAAAGAAAAACACCCTATATGTAAAATATTATATGATAACAAGACAGGGTTTCAGTAGGATGTAAAGAAATAGCACAGTAATGTAGGCTTTGTATCTGTCCTGACTACTTCTTAAGGATTAAGACATAACCATTAATCCGAGGATGCAGCGCTGTGGCCTACTTGGACATCAAGTTGAGACAAGAAAGGGAACATCAAACGCACTAGATGTTGGGGTCAAGGGCAATGAGAGTTTCATCTTCCCAACCACTGATGGTGTTGCTTTCCCGTTGAGCGCCTGCCAACAACTCTCCATCTGACCTTGTCATCCCACTGTGACACAATAACATCGCCTATCTCCTGGCATACGCAGGATGGCATATATAGTTTGAGGCTTTCATTATTTGTTGTTTAGGGAAGAGAAAGTTAAATCTGAGGAGAAACTAGCAAGGATCTAAACTTGAGCAGCACATCAGAGGATCAATTCCAGAGAAAGGATGGTACAAGGACTCATGGTGACATTACGGAATTTGATTTCAGGGCTACACAAGAAGTTTCTTTTCACAACCTTACATTATTTTTGTAAACCACTTCAAAATAGACATTAGACATGAACATAGAAGAAACTAGAATGGCACTCTGTAGAGTGCATTCCACCACCAAGGCCCAATAGTCCCCTTCAATTCAATCATGCAAGCTGTACCAAATTGCACTCACTCATAGATGTCAGTCTCCTTAAATATGCCAGATTTTTCATCAAGATCCATGAGTTCTTTCCTGGCCCATGTCCCATCCTTCTACCAAGTTTCATGGAAATCTGTTCAGTAGCTTTTGTTTGGAAAAGTGTCTTTCTCTGAGGAACTGGTGTGTCTTTGAATCCGACTTTTGTATGAACACATGCACATGAGCATTTTCACATCTACCCCCTCCTTAAAGTGACCTGCCACATCCACTTTGCCTCGCAGTCAGAGCAGAATCATTGAGGTGGGGGAAATTGAGTGTCTAAAGAAACACATATTATACTGGCTGCAGGTTAGTGATGGAGGCAGAACACGAAGTGGAAAATGGAGCAGAGGAGACGTCCCATGCCGGCACATAGACAGAGAAGAGAGGCCTAAGGGGACTTGATATTACACACCAGTGGTCCCAGACAGGGGATTTAGTGGCGTGTTGGGCTTTTGTGCTACATTATTATCAGGCAATGATCCGCCAGGCACATGGGCAGCCCTCGATCCCTTCAGAAGGGAGCAGTCTATCCCCCTCCAGTCTCCCTACCCATGCTGTAACCACTATTTAGACAGACTTGGGCTTAGCTGGTGTTACTGAAATGTTATGGGGGGGAGCATCCTGCTTCACTTACACATAAAAAAAAACATCTCAACAATCACATGAATAAATGGCAGAGATATAATGCTTTAAGTAGAAGCGGACTACTTTGTGTCTTACAAAACTACCAGGTGGGCGATGGGAAGCTCAAGAACACCTTCTGTCAGCTAAATCAGAAAAATATAAGCATTGGGTGTGTGGACAGATTCATCCACACAGGACAGGCTTACCTGCCTATTTTCACCTTAAGTGTCAATTGTGAGCAGGGATTTGGTCGGTCTGCGGATAAGCACGCAAGCTAAGACTGCAAACGGGATGCTTGTAGCTATCTGTCTAACCTTAACTCGAGTGGCTCCTGTCAATGAGCTTTCAGTGGAAGCAGGTGTTAGGCACCTTCCTGCCTATCATGGAAATTTCTATCAGAAAGATCAATGTCTAAAAAGGTGCCTGTCTGTCACAGCAGGATCACACATTATACATGCTGATAGCTGCTGACGTCACCTGTAGCCTACCCCAAGTGTCCCAGATAAGATTATTTTGGCAACACATTCAGGAACCGGCTGGCAGTGATGTCAGATGTTTCCACAGAACGGACGAGAAGAGTGACAAGGAATGGAGCGGCAAGACCGGGGAGTGTGCAGCGCAGAGAGCTGAAAGACAGGCTGCTGATGGATTAGGTGGTAAGCCTGGCAGAGGGCTGCCCTTTCTAGATGGACGCCTGCCTGATGCACTGTGGTGATTAAAAAATAAAACTGAAGGGTGGGAAGGTTCCTTGGGTTCTCATTAAAACAGCCAAAAAGACATGCGGCAGAACAGACACAAAACAGATTAATCAAAATATGGATAGGAAGCTGTATAAGGCTGGACATTTGGAGCAGCAACCAGGCATATTACAGGAGGTGATGGAAACCTATATTCAGAGAGATGCTTACAAGAAAAACCTGGTGAAGCAGGGGGATGATAGCTATGGAGCCGATTGGGAAAGCAGTGGAATTGTTTGCTCTTTGTATCCTAAAAAGGTGGTGGGGTAGTTGGGGGTTGGGGATGACAGCATTAGCTGCTGCATAATTCATGTATTTGCTCTTGCAGCAGCCACATTGATCAACAGTTTTCCATCAAATCTATCTTGGTGTTTAATTATTTAGATTTCTCCCAGTAAGATCTATGGTTCCTCAGTGGAAAACCGCCATGACTTTCCTGTCGTGGTGCACGGGATGAAAAGATCACTCATCGTGTATATGGCTTAAGAGCTATTTTAAACCCAAGACTTAACTACCACCATGTACAATGACAAGATGATGTGAAATGTCCTTTATGAGACACACTGTGCTGACACCACACTTCAAAACAGAGAATTCATGTAAGGAAAAACTCAATTTTATAGCACAGATATTGCTTTTACTGCTGCACTTGCATCTACTGTAATTTCATCATTTAAATTTGGGTAAAGCTGAATTTCAGCGCATTTTCTTATTGATCCCACACCCAACCATCTGGCCTGCAGCTATGAGTCAGAAATACAATCTCACTGACACATAACGTCAGATAAAGTGCACTGCTGGATTTTCATTGATTGGAAGACATAGGAATGATGACATCAAGGCAACATGTTGGGAATACAGATGACGAGCAGGTACCATAACAAGGTATGGTATGACCAATACTCATATATGGCAGTTCATGTTGAGAGCCACATCTTGAGAATATTAGAGATTGATCTTAGTATTTTTTGTATTCGTCCGCAGCAGCCTGCAGAAAGTTCAGCACGTTCACAAATACTGAATTTTTAAATCGAGTCGCATGTCTCTTTAAAAATGTATTTCTCTCTGCAGTTCCCGCTACTTGGATGAAGGACGCAACTCCCGAGGACTTCCTGTATGATCAGACACTCAACAGTTGTCTCATACGGAGAAGTTTCAGCGTCACTTGGGGTAAATCTAAATGAACACGGTGCATTTGTGTTGTAATGTTGATGAAAATCCCATTTCAGGTTTGCAGGTTTAATGCACCCTTAACCGCAATATTTTAAGACACAGAACAGCTTGACTTTAATTATATTAACTATAAATTACAGTTCTTTCTAATTCACTTTAAGAGGCCAGCTTGCTTGCTTTAGTGACCAGAAAATATAGTCCACAGCAGTATGTCAGATTGAGATATAAGCCTGAGCCTATAGTGATTAATCAAACTCGAACTACCTAAAATCAAAATGAGAAAGCCCCACTGAATTTACTGTGCAGAGAAACAGAAGCTGCAGTAAGCATCATAAATATTGTGATGTTATTGATCCCTGCAGATAAATTATTTCTCCTTCTCCAGAGATGTCAGGGGTCAGGGACAGCCACAAAACAGTGAGAGGACGAATTTAAAGACGTCATAAAATAACCCGGCGCAGACTGTGCACCTGCAGCCAGCAATGTGCCTGTGTCATGTCCAGCAGCCACAGGCACTCCCCTGGTTAAACAAACACACCTTGACATCCGAAGCTACTGAGCAGCACTAAAATAAACAGATCCCTTTTTAAGTATTCAAATCACTTCAGCAATGTGTTTGTATCCGCATCCTCCTTCCCTGGCAAACAGAGGAGATGCAGTGGAAAGTTACTGGTGCAGTGAAGGAGCGAGGGTCCCAGCCGAATCACAATGGATGTATTATTAGACCCACGCTGCTGGAGATGGCATTTGGTGGACACTTGTTATCGTCAGACGTGGAATGAACATTTCCTCATGCACTTTACTTTGATGCGCATATTTCCACTTGATTATTGCGATGCTGTACTTCTGCTAGACAACAATCCAGAGGCAAATATTGCACTTTTTACCTCTCTGCATTTATTTGAAAAAGTTTAGCCACATTAAAGTGATACACACATGAATGCATCAATAATTGTAATGCAATATATTGCTCTGAAATTCTGTAATTTCACTTTTAGTACTAAATTATGCTTATTGTACATTTTGAAACCATTACTTCTTTATGTCCAACACTGTTGCACGTATATATTCTGTCTACATTGAACATTGTAAGTTCCTTCCTGATGTTTATTATTGTATTTCTTTAACCAATTTGTTGATTTAACTCAGTGTTTATTCCACTGTCCTCTCTTTTGCAGCTGTAACATAGTAAATGTCCTCATAGTGGGACTTGTTCTACTTGTAACCCTCATATTTCTAAATCAACATTTCTGTGCTGTCATACTTGTGGCCACTACCATTAAGCATGAGCTTGCATTACTCCACTGAGGAGGGTAGGATCAGGACACAGCAGTGCTGGAGGGTGGGGGTGTCCCTCTGTGTTTGTGGGTGCCTGGTTTGCTGGGTGGGTTGGGGGGGGGCACAGTTACCTTACCACAGCTGCAAGAAGCTACGGTAAGAGCCTTTGTCTAGGAAACCCTAGACAAAGTGTCATGTCTTCCTCTGCAGACATGACACAACAGCATCACACTTCAGCATCACTTTGTGTTCGGGTTCGTGTTTATCTGAGAACAACTTGCATTAGAACTAGTTATCAAACGGTTGGATCCTCTCTGGAGCCTCCGCCCTCGGGGGGGGGGGGATTCCTTGAACTCCGGCCGTGGATCATCACAGCTTTTAGCTAGTAGCAACTTACTGTACTTCCACTGAACCTGCCGGCCGGCCCTCTGGCGCTGCCGAGGAAACACCCGTGAAATGGTGACCGGGCTGCTCGGCACCGTTCCTCCGACACACACCGCGGAGTCAAGACGTCTCTACGTACCTTCAGACCGGGTGCGGAGATCCGACACGGTTCTCTGGACGGGCGGCATCTCTCCGCGCTGAGCCGGGCGACGGCACCTGTCAAAGCGGCCGTTAGTTCTGCTCCCGCCGCTGCTGCTGCTGCCGCCGTTGAAGACTCACAGAAAACGGGTGAAATACCAGCGGAGGAGTCGCTCTCACGCGCGCGTACCGCCAAGCACAGTGGAAGGTGTTTACGAGAGGTAGTCAACATTCATTTCCCGGTGGTGAGAGGACCGTGAACAGGAGCCCACCGCCTCACGGATCTCCCCCAGCATCCCGGTTCACACGGCGGATTAAGGAGTCGACACACGCCGCCAGTCTGGAGGAGCGGAGTCGGATTTACCATCCAGTCAAGTGAGGGGGACGGACCGTACCACTTTTAGCCGCAGCGAGGGGGGGTGAGTAAACATGAGGACAGCCATTTAAACATTACTCGCAAAAAATACAGTTTTTTGGGAATAGAAAATATAACAGAGTAGTTCTTTGAATCTGTATAGAGAATCATTGTTTATATTTAGATACTGTTATACAACAGGGCAAGGACGTAGTTGTTGGTGTGAGTGCTCCCCCCTCTGCAGTAGATGTTCACATGTTGAAGACACAACAATAGTACAGTGGGTGGGAGTTACCACATCTCAGCCTTCTTTGTATATAAAATACAAGTATTCATGTATTAATACTCACTGCAGTGCTGGAGAAAGATATCCTCCGCCACAGTTAATACTCTGTGAGTGTTTTCTCATTGAGGGAAAGTCTCCACATATACTCGTTTTGACAATATGACCTTATATCTGCATCTCTTTCAGTGGGAATATAATATATGACATGCACTAATCCTCTCATGTAATAAGTATCATTACAATCATATCTGTAGGTACAAATATACACACATATATATATATGGTTGATTTACTTATTTCTGGAATATATTTCAAAAACGAAACAAAAAGCATGATGTAGGCTGTTATTAGCAGTAGTGGAAAGTAGCAAAGTGTATTCGGTCGGATACGATACTTATAGTAAGTACAATTTTGAAGTACATAAGTAATTCCATTTTATGCTACCACACTTTTACTCGACTACACTTGAGGGAAATACTGATAACCCATATTTATTCTACAGCTTTATTTATTATGTAGTTTGCAGATTCAGATACATATAATACAAAACACAATAAACAAATAAAGTATGATGTATGTTATATACAGTATTATATGCAAGATTTTAAGAGAATATTTCTGCACTTTATTCAGCTGTGAACGATGAATACTTCTTCCATCACTAATTATTATATATATTCTATAACACAGTGGAAGTATATTATTAAATTACAGTAAGATTATACTAATATCACACTTATGCAGTCTATATAAAAAAAAAAAAAAGAACAAACTTTGGAGTTTGCTCTTGCACCCTGCAGAGCCAGATAAGAATTGCATGCTAAATAAGCATGTGTCTAGGCCTATAATAACAAACAAAACATCTTCACAGCACTCTATCTCTCATTGACTGCTCACTTTACTCTTTAAACTGCCTGATGTCAGATATAGGTTTTTGTATGTTCAATAGTTCAATATGGCAGAGGTTGTGTCATCTCTCTCCTTAGCCAGGATAGTGTTTTTTGTTCTCCAGGATATGGACAAATAACTCAAATGATTGATCCATAAAAAAGCAGTTTAAGTGTGGGAAGAACTGAACTCACAAATATGTAAAAGGTAATGTTTTTGCAGTGGCAGACCTCAGCATCTACTCCCCAAAACAATGTTATCAAGCAGTTGTAATAGACACTAGTATCAGTCACTGTGCTATTATGTGATTATAGTCCAGAGACAAGCTCAGCAGAAGGTCTAATCCAGGGTGATTTACTCCAGCTCGCTTTACATCCCTCATCAGTGTGTCACTCTCCTGTCACCAAGCTGCTCCATCACAGAGACTCTCGCTTCCCAAATATAGGGCACATAAAAAAGCGGTATACATGCAAATCAAAAAAAAGAAGAAGAAAGCTGCAACAGCGGTGTCTCTGCTGTGACTGCTCGCTCGCTGCACACACAGTAAGGTTCTCATCCCCACTGCAGTTGAAATGCAAATGACACTGGAGACAGCATTTGTACAGCAGCAGCACCACTGCAGTCGCCTGAGAGAACTGCAGTGTTACAGACTCACTACAGTTTGTCTGATGTGTGTGTGATGCAGCGGCAGTGTCTTCATAATTTTTCATGAGTCCTGTGTGTGTGCATTTTTATTTAAAGAGAGATTAATGCCAGACTTTTTGCACATTTCTCACAATGTAAGATCTTTCGTAATAACTAATCAGGGAATCTGTGATAATAATTTCCATATTTGTTGTGAAAATTGAAATGTATTTATTGTTGAGGAGGATTAGGGGGGAATGAGATTATGCTGCTGCTCCTGAAAACAATGTATTTGTGTATGAGCTATGCAGTACAGAAAATTTAACAACACAAGGCATATCAGTGTTCACACCTCTTTCAACAGAGATATTCAGTATCTACAAAATTAATCAATGTTAATAATCAGCATGTTTTTCCTTTTTCTTTAAATGTTAGTGCAGCTGTCAGTCCTCTTCACACAGATTGTGTTACATTGGAGTTAAAGATTCAGCACATCCAAAAATAAGACATGAGCACCTGAACATCTCCACCTCCTCCTGCGCCTGCTACAGACACATCTTTCCTAAAGATTTCCTTTCTTTCCCCCCACTCCACCTAATTCAACATCAGCTCGCCACCACAGGGATTTGGCTCTGTAGCTCCCGCCGTTGCTAAGCAACAGTGACAAGAAGCCTGCCTCTTCGATTATGTGTGTGTGTGTGTGTGTGTGTGTGTGTGTGTGTGTGTGTGTGTGTGTGTGTGTGTGTGTGTGTGTGTGTGTGTGTGTGTGTGTGTGTGTGTGTGTGTGTGTGCGTGTGTGTGCTCGCGCACTCACTGGTGTTGTGTTTTGCAGCGAATCCAGCCCAAACAAAGAGTCGTTAAACCATGTTTCTACCACTGTAAAAATCTGTGTCAGTTACACACAGCAGCAGTTTGTTTTATTTCTTATCAGTGTGACCTAAAAACATTTAACTGATAACACTTTTGTTCAATTATATGCTTTTATTTGCTATATTGCATTGTAAATATGTGCTTTGGCTGCACGTGACTGCAGCGCATACTAAAGAGCTAACCAGACGACAAACAGTGAACTGATACTGATGTAGAATCAGTTGCTCTTTATTTCATTTTGTCTACAAAATAAATTAGCAGTTGCATTATTTATTCCAAATCGAAAACAAAAGTTGTATGGGGCGTCCTGATGACCTAGTTGTTATCCCTGAATTATATAATAGAGGCAAAAATGAAAATACATTAATTAATTTTAGGCTTAAGCTCAAGATCAGTTCCAGATTCAGAGACATCATTTAAATTTCTATCAAATTTTTTGTACCCCAACCCTAAAGCTTTCGAAGTATCAAAATCGATTAATTTTCTCTGACTCAGTTATAAAGAATGCTGTCTGATCATCATCATAGTCAGGATGACCCAGTTTTCAAAACACCACCCTCCAGGAAAAAATCAAGAATCTTCCTATTCGTTTTTTTTCCCCAGACAAACTAAAGAACCAAGTTTTCCCTTATATAGGTTGAGAAAATTCAGTTTAATCATCTGAAGAATTTATGGCTGTAAAGTGCTTTACCTTCACTGTAGTCACCGGAGTTGTGATACAAAACTCAAAACCATTTGGAGCCATAGATTAATTTGGTAGCAAAGACACACTCATGTACTTATTTGGCTTCTTTTTATATATAGTATTATGATGCACATATTTGCACAAACTCTTAATGTTATACTCTTATCTGTATTTTGTATTTTGTATTTCTCTTCATTCTCATTATCGTGGTCTGTATATATTTCTAATCTTGGCTGGAGGAACTGTAATGAAACCCCCAAATCCCCCGGGATCAATAAAGTATTTCTGATTCTGATAACTTGCGACTGATCTACAGACCTAATGATCACAATAATTATAATTTTTTGACGTGTTCTTCTTGTCAGCTTCTCCACATCAAACCGCAGTGACTTTGCAGTTAACAAAGATGATGTTGAATGGCCTGTTTGATGATGATGAGTGAAACCCTCCACGTTGGAGCCTCTTGTCTCTGCAGACAAACACTTGGAGCCTCTTTGCTGCCGTTGAGTAAGAAATAGGGAAAAACTAATTCAGCCTAAACTCTGCCTGTAAGCCTCTGTGGCTCCTGGATGATTTTAAAAAGGCATCCAGTTAACTATAGAGGATGAAGTGCCCTCACCAGTATCTTTCCCATGGTCCTTTAAGCTGCTGCAGTGAAACGACTCCTGGAGGTAACCTCAATGCTGTAGTGCTTAAAAGATGCATAGTAATTCATCAATAACAGCTTCATTAATACGTTAATTGTATTTCAGGGACATTTACATTTAGCTTGGCACAGAACGGTTCAGTTTATGCTTCATTTTATGCATTGTAAGAAAGCGCTTTAGATTATTTCTCAATTTCACTGACACCGGAGCGGGTCTGATGGGAAAAATGAATCTTTGAATCATTGATTTGATTATAAGTCACTTCTCTGATCAAACCCAGCCAATGGGTGCAGCCATGAGGCATGAGGCCCACAGCAGCCGCAGCAGCATCTTCATCCCTCTGCATCTTCATCCCTCTGCATCTTCATCCCTCTGCATCTTCATCCCTCTGCATCTTCATCCCCCTGCATTTTCATCCCTCTGCATCTTCATCCCCTTGCATCTTCATCCCCCTGCATCTTCATCCCCCTGCATACAGCTCTTGAGGGAGTGATTGGGCAGCATGAAGCTTATAGCTGTAATTGAATTGCATTGTGCCCCCTTGTGGATGTTGATCCGCAGTCAGGGAAGCGTGAGATGGTTTGATGGCCAACTAATCCCGAATGGTGAATCACTGTGGAGTCATTGTCCGGAAGCCCTGTTCACAATTATTGATCACTAATGTGCGACTCATCTCGTCAGCATCACGCAAAGACAGATTTCACGGAGGGAAGAGATTGGTTCAAATGGATAGATCAGTCTGATTCTGTCTCATTACAAAAAATTCAAACATATCATGCAAATCACTCATATTGTGGAGTAGACACAAAGATCCCACTGGCAATCCTTTATCCAGGCTGCACCAAATGAAAGCCATTCATCAGCCCGCACTGTTTGACTTTTCCCTCTCAGTCACAGCCGAGCAAACAAACAGCAGTGGAATTACAGAGCGCCGAAGTATTCATCTTTTCAAATGGCTTTTTTAACAGCGGCTGAGGTGGCAGGCGACGCGACATTAGCAGTACTGATGAGGGAGCGCAGAGATAAGCTCTCCAGGTTGAGAGTGCATGTTAGGTTTGTGTAACAGACGTGAATAGACACCATCTCAGCGGTGTCTGTTCCAAATGTGCTGAAGTGAGATAAAATGGCTGCTTGACTCAACATGACATGGGTGTGTTTTCAGATAAGCCTGTCCCCCCCATCCTGTCTTTGCAGTAGTGGAGACACTTGTTTTCATGTATATTCTATCTCAACTCATCGACTGTTGTGTCACTTTAACTGAGTCCACGGGAGGTTTTTTGTTGTAATAAGACAAATGAGGATAATGTCTCAGAAAGCTACAGGGTGTGAGAGGGGAGCAGTGATAGAGAAAACGTTCCTCCATGATTAAAAAAAAAAAAGAATCTAATTAAAATGAAAATGATATGTAAAGACCGTGACTGATTTATTCCATTTATAAGAACAGTATGTTCAGCTGGTAGGTTCAGCTCATAGCATAAGCAGCTTTATCCAGACACTGACGGCCAAAATGGAGAATTTCTAATCCAGCCAGGACGACTGTAATATCATATCATATCATATCATATCATATCATATCATATCATATCATATCATATCATATCATAGTGAAGTATCTCTTTCATTTTGAGCAATTCACAAAGCACAAACAGCATCAGTCATGTAACACTGAAACATAATCAAACATTGAAACACAAACTGGTCATTACTTAAACCAGTATGATCCACTGTCCTTGACATATAGTTTACAACAAAATAAAATATTGTTAAGATGAAAGAAGAAATATTTTACCCACTTCCATGTTTGGTGTTTCCAAACTCCAACAATACAGAATTATACTTTTTGAGGTCATTAAAGTTATTTTTCAAACTACTCCATGTGTCCACAGGGGTAATGGAGCAATGCACCACTAAACCAAAACCATGAAAAAATGCACCAACAACAGAAGACAACGGTTTTCAGACATACAGTCGGTCACACATAGTTAGAGCTAAATAAGATGTAAAGAAAAAACTCAACAGAGTCAAGTTCTAGGATGATGTTGAAAACACACTCGATGCATTTTCCAGCCTCAGCTGCTCAGACAGTAATGTGACAGTCTAGACATCTGAATGGCCTCTAACATTGGCTAACAGCAGCAATAATATGCAATGAGCCTTTACAGGACACATTGTAATAACTGCTGTGAAGCTCTCAGAATGAAAGACAGTTTAAAGGAGAATTAGAGTCAGTGTGGATCAATAAAAGACAGAAAAACAGCCAGACTCATATTACTACTACAGCCTCAGGACGACATTAAATCTTAGTCTGACACATTAGACAGAGATGGATTTTCTCTAATGATCAGCACGAGCTGATACAAACAGGTGGTGGTATGCTGTGTGTGTGTGTGTGTGTGTGTGTGTGTGTGTGTGTGTGTGTGTGTGTGTGTGTGTGTGTGTGTGTGTGTGTGTGTGTGTGTGTGTGAGAGAGAGGCTTGTACCTCAGGGGCCAAACTGCAGCACTCAAGCAGAGTGGTGCTGTCATTGCTATGAGCTGATGTGTCACATCTCCAGGAAGCTGCTTCATCACCTGTGACACACACACACACGCACACACACACACACACACACACACACACACACGCACACATAAAAACATGAACTGGCGGTGGCGTCTCAGTGGACACGCTGCGGTATTGTGTCACTGTGACACATTATATGGTCTGGTCCCCTTCTGCTGTGTGAGGACACCCAGTGAACACCTGTACCTCCACTCTGGGTGTAACACAGTAATGAGCCAATTGGAATACACACTGACGTCATGTTTTCATGCACATGGAAGATGTCACAGGAGATTTTACTTCATAATAAAAACTGAAAAGTTGTTGCACCTGAGGAAACTTCCAGTTTGTTACTGAAATTGGAGCCATAATGATATACTGAATTGTTTTTGTATATTTTTGTACAAACAATTACATCCCTTTATACTGTCATTGCATTGTTAGTTAATTGGTCATTCTGTATATATTTGCTTTTCTTTATTGAAGATCAAAATCGACAAAATTGAAAATAAATAAGCAAATCAATTAATGACTCAACAATACATAAATAAATAAGCTACACGCAGAAGTAAATAAATTAAATACTGAATATCTATGTACACTTTTGCTATGTGCTATTAAGATGCTAACTGCACATACTGGTGGTGTATGCAATGACAATAAAGATAAAGCAAGATCTACATTTTAAAACCATTTAAATTAAAGTGTAAAAAAACGGACAAAATGTCCTGATAAAATAAAAGCAACAAGCCAAAACATAAAACATTTAAAGGGTACAGATATTTAAGTGTTATAAAATATCTGTGAATGTTCAGACAAAGTCAAAATAGAAGAATAAAAAAGATGAAATAAACATATTGATGTCCTTGTACACATGATACAGTTCTACAGCCAGCAGTGGATGCCCGGCAAATGGTCTTAAACCCAAATGTTGGACTAATCAAAAATTTGGCGCTGAATAAAAAGTCAAAGGATCAACAAAAGTTGTTGGGAAACATTTTCTGGGAACCATAAGTGTCTCCAAGTGCCTCTTCCATAATTAGTAGCATAAATGTTGAGATATTGCTCAAGACATGAAAATCCATCCAGTAGCTAAAGGTTATGCAAGGTGTTACAGTGCAGGGTTATTTTTGTGTGTGTTTATGCTGAGCCGAGTAGCTGTGTGTGTTCAGCTGTTTAACGTCTTAATCATTCAGTCATTTTTGTTTTAAATTTTAAAAGATCTCACCCACATTAAAAACATGACAGTAATAAGTTTTTTTAATGTGACCGATGCAGAAGCTGTTTTGGCCTCACAGTTTATCCCAAGAGGCAGACATGTTTGTTTGTTTGATTAAAGCATATCAAGTCAGACCATTAAAAGTCTTCTGTCAAAGCTTTGGTGAAAACTGTGTAAACTGTGATGAATAATTCAGAGACAACGATCATTTTACTTGAGATTAGCTTGCTGGGTTGCCATGGAGGAAATGCATGTATTATTTACTGGCAGTGTGAGTGTGACTGTAAGGCAGCTTACAGACGCTCAGTCGTTTTTAGATCTGTTCCAGCAGCCAGGATTAAACCTGCTAGTAATCCATGGGAAACAAAATAGTGTGTCTGAGCTGCATGTTTACCTCTGAATGGGAGGCAGGGAGCTGCGGTGTTGTGCGGAGCATGTAATGTAGCAGAGGGCTCGCAATGGAGGGGACGATGCTGACGGAGGGGCAGGAGAAGCCCCAGAAGCGGGTGAGGTTCCGAGTGGCTTCTGGGAACAGCGGCCGGGTGCTGAAGGAGATTTTCAAGGATGAAGGGCCTTCGGACTCCCTGGAGTCAGACTGCACCAGCAGCTCTGACGCCGACAGAGCCAGCACCCCCTCCACAAGTGGAGAACCGCACGGACACCTGTATGGATACATGGGCTCGGAGCTGGACGACAGCGAGAGCGAGCCCGATGACCTGCTCATGTATGCGGGGGCCACCAAGGACTGGTCGTTCACCACCAAGAGGGTCAACATACTCAGTAAAAATGGGACTGTGAGGGGGGTCAAGCACAAAGTCAGCGCAGGTCAGACGCTGTTTGAAAACCTTCCCAATTGCAACAGTGTAAGTAGACCACATCCGGCTGGAACTCATCTGATTCAAAATAACCTGCTTCATAAACCACATCTTTTCTTTTTAGCTCCAGTTCCCATCAGTACGAGTCCCTGTCCTCAAGTCTAGTTACAGGTATGAGCTCCACGTAGGTGTATGACCGGGATAAAAGCTCACAATAGAGGACAAGGTCGCAGAGCAATTAAAGATTGATGATGCATTTCGTTAAGTGTTTCAAGAGAAACTAATCAGGTTAATGAATTCTCTGCACTTCGCTTTCTAGTGTCCCGGCACAAAGAAGTGTTTGTTATTCTGATGTACGTCTTGGTCGTCCCGTACGCTGATTCAGAGGTGACACAGAAGGTCGTGTGGAAGAAACTGCTGTGTGATGTTAGGTGGAGACACAGGACAGAGCAGATAAAGCTCCTCACCGTGATTAAGAGAGATAATCTTTCTTTAAGGGTGACGTTTAAATGCTTATCAAGGTGAAGCGGTGTGATCCGGGTCGTGAAGGAAAATCTAAGTGATGCCGTTGTTTTGTTTAAAAAAACTCCTTTGTTTTATTGTCAGCGGTTATAATATAAAACATGACAACTCTGATTACATTTTGCAATGTTTCTGTTGTCACTTGTTTGAGGTAGTTATGGGATTTGACATGTTGCTTTGATAATGTGTCATTGAATGGTAATGCTGTGCAGAGCTTTCAACTCAATCCACATTTTCATCTGCAATAACATTCAGTAGCTACTTTGAACTGTCCACCTACAGTATCTCTCTTTTTTAAAGATATTTTTGGGCATTATACATAAATTGATAGAGCAGATTTAAGTGTGGAAGTGGGAGAGAGAGCGAGGAAGACATGCAGCACAGTCGGAACGGAACCTGCGGCCGTTCCAGGAGAACTGAAGCCCAGTAGCTCACCTGGTTGAGTGGGCGCACCAACCTACAATATCTTCAATCATGTTCCAGCCTCTGCACAGTGAATTGATTTCTAAACTCCACTAAAGTAAATGCCGGCCAAAGGAAGCTGCCTGCAGGAGAGGACCAACACATTTAAAGTCTCAAAATCAGTGCTGTACTTTTCTGAAGTGGTTTTAATTCCTGAAAGCCATTCAGATAACACATAATGTGTTGTAAAGTGGTTTTTAAAAAAGTGTGGCACCACTTTCTAATAAGGGAATAAGTCATAACCCAACACACACTTCCACAAACGCAGGCTTGAGAATGGCAGCTAATGTATTTGTCATTTGGTGGAATCCTCGTTGCATTTTGACCCCGTTCAGACTTGACATTAACATCCGTCCTTAGTGATCTGATCTCAAGTTCAAGTCTGAGTGCACCCAGAGGGGACCTGAACGCATCTCAGACCACATTCAGAGGTGGTCTGGGAATAATGTGACCATGTTCTTTTTGCTGTGTGAACTCAAATCCTTCCTGGGCCACAAATACAGAACGGCCGACTCAGCTGATGACCTCTGACCTGCTGCAGTTTCACAATGAATCAATCATTGTTTCTTATGCTTCTGTGTCCATATGTTTATTTGTTTGAGGCCACAATATCAACACTGACCACCACATAATGATTTCTTGTTTTCAAATTTGTACAACATTATAGTCTCACAAAACTATTTATGTTAGTATTTTAAGATCAAAGTTTCACCGACACACTGTGTTGAATTTCTAACAGGACTTCATACTGAACATTTATGTTCACCATCAATATTTGTACAATCTTTGTCCTTTCGGTTCAGTATCTTCTGTCTAATTGTGTCTTTGTTTGCAAACTTCAAAGTTTTCTCCATCAGGAAAGACCTAAAGATCATAACTGTATTCAAACTGATTCAATAACAGGAAGTATTTCATTTTCGCTTTGTCAAACATAAGAATGGAGACAACAAATTATTATATCTTTATCTTACTGCTGCCTAGAAAACTTGATTTCTTCTTTCCATGCCTCTGAGGGTTTAGTTAAATGTTCATATATTAAATTAACCTTGTGTTTCCTCCCTTGTAGTTGGAGTTGTTGCTTGAGTTTGGGCGGATTGTCATCTACACGACCAGTTTCCGTGTGGTGAGGACGACCTTCGAGCGCTGCGAGCTGGTCAGAAAGATTTTCCAGAACCACAGGGTGAGGTTCGTGGAGAAGAACATCGCCCTGAACAGCGAGTACGGGAAGGAGTTGGAGGAGCGGTGCAAACGTGTGGGAGAACCTCCTTCGTTACCAGTTGTGTTCATTGATGGACACTACCTAGGGGTCAGTACTTCTTCCTAATGATATCTGATATCAATATGCTCTAAATCCCACACTGAGTTTATTAAAAATTGAATCTTGACATTTCTTGTTCTGCAGGGTGCTGAGAAAATACTCGGTATGAATGAATCAGGAGAGCTTCAAGATCTTCTGATAAAAATCGAGGTTGGTTTTCACTTTTTGCTTTGAAAATCACACTTTGAATAATTGATGGTGGTTAAATGTACGATCAACCACTTGGTTTGACACATGCTGACGTTGAATCGTTCCTACATTTAGATTTACTCTGCAGCACATGTAATATTAAAGGTGATTATAGAGTCGAGATAATAAATCAACACTCTGTGTTTGTCCAAATCCATTTAGATGAACACATGCAAACAGGAGCAGTCGTTCCCCATCACTAGTCGTGTCATCAATAAAACACGAGCAATGTTAAAGATGCATGCACATCAATAAGTGACCATCAGTAATGGAGGGCTTGTTATTGATTGTGCCTCCAACACATTTGTTCAAACACACAAATGGACACGGAGCACATCGCTCTGAGCTGCGAACCCAGATTGTGCAAATCTATTTTTCACGTTGAGCTGCAGCAGCAACGTCGCTCACGCAGCCACTGGCCTTTTCAAAGGCTTTAGCTTTAATCTGGAGTTTAGACTTCGTAAGTGAGAGCAGTGTGATGACATTTACGTCATAACTCCCCGTCACTGCAGGCCGTTACTGAAGAATGCCGCTCTGAAAGGTCATGCATTCACTAATTAGTCCAGAGCCAGCAACATGACGTTATTGTGTGTTTACAGTAGATATCTGCAGCTGTACACTGAAATAACAGTTTGACATTTTGTAAAATACGATTAGAAGAAAATTGATATCATCTTCTCTCTGCTAAAAATGAAGCTACAGACAGGAGATGGTTAGCTTAGCTTAGCGCAAAGACTGGAAATGGAGGGAAATACCTACAGGGGCCGCTGAAGCTCACCGATTAGCATATGTTATATCTAATGACTTGTATTTTTAATTCAATGGTTGAAACAATATTTTGTATAGATGTAACTGGCAGCCATTTTAACACATTTGTTGACATTTCAAGATTATGTTCTCAAGTAGGAGCTAAGATTAAAAATATCAGTACCTCAGAGTTGCTAGTTTATCTAACGTGATCGCTCATAGTTAAGATCCTCATGATATAATATATATCTTAAGTGATACTTTCTGCTTCATGGTGAAGAGGCTACATTGTGTTTTTACACTTGGGTTTTGTACAGACTAAATTAGATACCATGTGATACTTTGGTTGGCTTTATAGGTGTTGGTAGATGAATTTGGTTATTTTGGACAGACCCAGGATTGTTGTTTCCCCTGTTTTCAGTCATTGTGCTATATTCTTATATTTTATAGTAGCAGCATCGAACTTCTCATCTCTTCGGTCATTCAGACTATCAAGCTGATTTAAAACCTTGTAAATCCAAGTGTGAAATGTCTATTATTAAGTGTTTATTTTCATGTAATCTATCCACTTCCCTACAGAGGGTACAGCATCCCCAGACGTGCCAGACCTGTGGGGGCTTTGCCTTCATCCCATGCCCAACGTGCCACGGCAGCAAGATGTCCATATTTCGCAACTGCTTCACGGATTCCTTCAAAGCCCTCAAGTGCACTTCCTGCAACGAGAACGGTCTGCAGCCCTGTGTGAGCTGCAGCCGGTGAGGACGTAACGTGCCTGACCCTACGTCCTCGCTCACTTCTCTGGGACCTGAGACAGGACCCTGAACTGGACTGAAACACAGGCAGTGACGTGAAACACAGCAGGTCTCTTCTTCCATGGCCATTGTTAGTCAAACAAACAAGGAATTTGTAATAAAATCTGTGAATTTGGTATTGATGCTATGAGTGTATTGGATATCCTTGTAATTCCCTTATTTCTTTTTTTTATATATATAAAGCAAATAACATCAGTTTTCTCCCATTGGATTTAAATTCTCTCCCAAAAAGTTTCTCTCTGGGTCGGTGGACACAGATGAACTTGTTTCACCACAGGCAAATTTAAGCGTGTTAGTTAATTAGAGAGGAGGCTCCTTCATTAAAGATGCTCTCATTACTAATCCCATATCAGACAGAGTTAAGGATAACGGACACTCAGGACAGAGAGGGAAAGTCAAGGGCTCAATTTGCAGCCAGCACATGGCCTGAAACTGGACCTATGTCGTCACAGTGGCTCATTCAGACCGAACATAAAATATAACATTTACACACACTGACATTCAAATAAATCAAGGGACTCAAATGTTTGAATTGTACTTTATATATTTCTGGTCTTTCAACAGACGTACATATAATCATAGTCAATTATTTATTTACAGACCCAGAGATGTTGCAGCTATAACACAACCTAACTTATAATTACATTTTTTTAATTAAATACAAACTACAGATGAAGGGACACTATGACATTTGTGGTAACTGTCTTTGTTTGGATAAGGAAACTTCAATTTTGCAATTTGGGAAATAGATTGAAAATCTACTTTAACTTTTTTGTATTTCATCTGGATGTTGAAAAAAGAATTTTTGCTCAATGGGATGTGTCGCTCTGTGACTCACATGCAACGCTCATACATGCACACAGTGGGACTAATCCAGAAGCAGCACAGCGCAGTGTAATTAATTGGTTCAATAATGTATTGGCTGCTAAAGGATGTAGGTTTGCGCTGAATAATTCAGCCCAGAACTTCATGTGCTCCAGTTTTTTTTAACTATATAAAATCACCATCCAAGTCACTCTACTGCTCACAATCCCTGCAGGTCACATGCAATCCTCGTCACTTCGTGGGATTTTAAACGGATGATGTCATTCAGTGTCTTTCCATCCGAGGGGGTCAGGGAGACGCGGCGCCCGAGCAGCTCAGCTCTCTGCGCTGTCATAGCCCTGTACAATGCTGCTTGAACATGATAAGACAAGGCAGCACTGTAAAGAGGCTAAAAGCGAAGAGCAGGGAGGTGGTGATGATGGTGCTCATCCGACAAGGGGAGTTTTCCTGCCGTCACATTGTGCCTGGATCGCTCTGGAGGCTCCTGTGATATAACAACCACATTGATCATTTAGAGAAACTCTACACACACACACACACACATACACTTACACATACACATACACATACACATATACACTTGCATTTACATCTTTGTGAGGACACTCATTGGTATGGTGCATTTCCTAGCCCCTAACCTTAACCATCACAACTAAATGCCTAACCCCAACCATTACCGTAGGTGTTAACATAATCCTAAAACAATTAAAAAGGTATATTTAACGTGAACCTTGTTGCTTGGCTCCTCTCAGCACTCAAGGTGTCCTCTGTGCCTGACCTAAACCTAAACTCTAATCCTGCCCCTGAGGCCAAGTATTAACCCTCAAACAGCCGATTGAATAGTGAGGACCGGTCAAAATGTCCTCACTTTGTAAGGTCTGTGTTTGTAAACAGTCTATGGTCCTAACAAAGATGTTAATATGCACACACTATGGTTTGTGGTGCTTCCTTGTGGGGACCTTGCATTGACTTCCATTCATTGTGGCCAGGTGGACCAAATATTTTTTTGCCCTACCTGACCTATCACCAAATCATACCTAACCTTAACCATAACATTAACTAGGATCTCAGAAATGACATTTTGCCTCTTTAGGACTTGGCTTTTCCCAAGATATGCTGGAAAATATCCTAAAGAGGCAACAGTAACACACAAACAAACACACACACACACAGAGACACACACAGACCTAACCTAACCAATTAACCATTCACCATGACCAATTCATGTCTAACCCTAACCTTAACCAGGACCTTAGAAATTAGGTCTCGCCTCATTAGTTGGTCCCTGTGAGGTCTTTATGCTGAAAAATGTCCTTAAATGCCAACAACGAAAACACACACACACACACACACACAGGCAAATGAGGTTATGTTTTTGTGCATGGGTAAAAGGATGTGATTACACTGCTACACACACACACACACACCGTTTCTCTTGCTTTGCGCACAGGAGAAGACTAAGTAACGGGGCTGTGGGTTTTCTAACCACGGGCTGGTGATGGAGGGGAGGTGGGGGGGTGCATGAAAATCTCAGACCCCAACTGTGCAGGTTTACTGCGCCCCCATCTGTAAGCTGCTGGAGGGTCCACATTATGAGTGGAAAAACAGGACCAATCGAAAAATATATATATTTAAATAAGACGAACAAGGATTATTCTTATTATCATCATTCTTATTATGAAGCTGCTTCCAAATGCCCCAGATGGATGAAGGTGGAGGCAGGGACGTGCAGGAGGCTGCAGGAGGACGGAGATGTTTTCCTCCAGACGCGTCTCGACGCACGTTTCCTTTTCACAGATAATGAACCAAAATCAGCTCGTTATTCTTTTTCGTTTGCATTGACAATCAACGTGCACACGCGCGCCGCTGCTCTTTCCGTGCGGAGACATGAGGACGCAGGATTGGGCAGCGGCGCAACGGACTCGGGGATGGAGATGACGAGACATGACACTGATAAGAAATGCGCGCAAACACCCAGACAACATTGAACGGTGAAAAACCTGCAGTGGGGTGATCCGCTTCGCCTCCTCTCCCCGGGCTCCGCGTCAAAAAACAACCGGAACGAGCGTGTTTCCGTGGAGGGGTCGTCGCGTGGTCCGGCCGCGGTGCTGTGCGTAATGTTTTGAATGGTCGCTCGATGCGCAGACTGGTTGGAAAGGACTGTTTTTATTGACGTCAGCGCACAGGCTGCTGCTGCTGCTGCTGCACCCCCCACCCCTCCTCTTCTCTCTTCCTCTCCTACAACTGCACCATCTAATGGACTCAGCTTTACATTCCAGTCGAGCAGCTGAGCCTCGCACAGCAAAACAGAAACACTCGCATCCACAGACACGGAAAAACGGATCCAGATGTGGTCAATGATGTTGTGGGTTTAATCCCATAAAAACCAACCAGGGTCATTTACTCCTCCTGGGGATGGGCAGTAAGATAATATCAATAATTATTGCAATGGTCTTGTTTTTACTATCGTTGATTTTACACTCATTTTGATAGCCTATAATTGCAGTGTTTTATTGATGTCATATTTTGCTGTTATTTGATTGCTGATACATCCAGTATTAATATTAATAATGTACTTTTCATCAGTAGCAAATACATTTTTTATTTAATTTTCTTGTTATTTCCTCTTAAGCTTTTCGTAACTTGAAATCACTCAGTAAGGGTCAAAATTAAAGTAAAATCTGAAAAAGCTCTTACATCTTAAAAAGGGCATCATAAGAATTGACTGAATCTGTGGACCTGACTTCCTCAGACAAATGATTGAGATCAAAAATGAAATCAAAATGAGCTTCACCTTCATCCGGCTGCAACATTAAAAATGATGTCAACACATTATTTACTTTGGCATTTTAGTAAATTAAGGGTTCAGGGTAATGTCTTTAATGTTGGTGGGCTACTTTACGATATTCTAAAGCTTGTGATAGATCAGTTCTCTAAACATGTCTGATATTTGAACATCAAGATCCATGAATTATTCTCTTATATTAAAATCAATGACAATGTCAAAATGCCCTATCTCATGTTAAGGAAATGGTGAAAATCTGAAGAAGTGAATTGGTTTTCCACTGACGTTTCATGGTCGTTTTTGTGTAATGCTAACAGAGAAAAGATTGAAACCACAGCCTTCACTCAGGAGCAAAAATAAACCTTTAAACTTAAGGTAATAATAGTGACACATTTATCATGATACATACATCAATAAACCAAAATTCCTCCACAGCAAACGACAGGAACCTCAGAGAACCTGCTCGACCCCAAACATCACAGGAAGTGGATGACACCTGGTGATGATGTCATCCATGACATTATCATCACAGTATGAACAAGATGTTGTTGTGAAAAATAGAGAAAAGACAGAAATTGAAGACAACGACAGAGACGCAAAGCAAAATATTTTTAATAAATTACTTCACATTTATTCCATCTCCTTCAGCAGCTGCGATTTCATCGTAACCAAGAGTAAATATTAAACTATTAACACCTTCAAAAATATATGTCCACCATCCCGATAACGTTGAAATGACTGAGCACCTCCTGAAGCAAAGCTAGGTGTTTAGCAGGCAGATGTGACTGTGAAAACAAACACAGTCAGCGTGTCGCTTTCAAACAGCAGAAACTCAAAGTGGGAGATTAGTTACTTTGGTATTTTGGTACATGAAGTTTTCAGGGCGACGTCCTAAATGATTAAAACGTTATCATAATGTTGGGACTGGATTAAAACCGGGGGCCGTTCCATTTGTTTGGTGCTTTTTTGTTTCGTCATCATCGGCTGCTTATTTACACGAGTGCATCTTCCTCTTCCTCATCTTCACTACAATCAATTATCTGCTGATCAGCTGCCACAACCTCACCAGTCGAAGTGACCAGAGCTCAAATGAGAACCTGGGCTTTCAGAGTGTGGAGCTGGAGGAAGAAACGAGATGATACTGCCTCAAATATCATGTCATGACGACGTGAAGATGTTCACTCTTAATATTTGACCTTCTGCAAAGATAAACATGTCCAGTAAATAGTTAATCATTATACCTTTTTAGCTAAACTTTCAATATGTCTTTGTAATGTCACAAGAATATGACATTCTAGTTTTCTTATAGCCTTTTGTTTTTGCACAAGCTATTGTATTAAACATCAGCTCAGTCCTCAGCTCTATCAAACAAATCAAATGAAAACAACTATTTTTACTTTGCATTGCAATTTTCTGTCATGTCAATAAAATCTATTCATCACGATTTCTGTCGTCACTAGAGAAGCTGCGGCAGCTTCGTGCCTTCGTCAGCTCCTCAGCTTTTAGATTAAAAGAAGAAAAAAATCTAATATTGTCTAGAAATTAAATAAATCTATAGCTTCAATATGTAGCTTTCAGGTTTCCTTGTACTAACGAAAGAAACACTATCACTGTGGTTCAAGCATAACATCAAAGTTCAAGTCTATGTAGAGTTACTGGTCCTGCTTTTGTTTGTGAGTTTGACAAATCCAGATAAATTCACGGAGGAATACGAGTTCAAGTAAACAACCACAAGACTAAACTGTCTAATCTGTGTGAAAACAACCCAGATTAAAATTTTCTCTGACAACGAGACTAATGACAGTTCAGTTTAGTCTTGCACCAGAAACAGCCACACCTGAATGGGAGTGGATCTGTGGCGGGTTGAACTCTGGGCGTCGCTAACTGAAGCCTGAACGTCGTCCTCGTGTACGTACGCTTCTGGACTACTCTACAGTAAGACTTGATGACTTGTGCAGAGACGGATGCTTGTTGTGAGGTGGTCAGAATGGGAGGCAGATTGAGGAGGTGGACTCAGCCGTCCGTTCACCTTCTCTTCTCCGTACAGCAGGATCTTCCCCCAGCAGACACCGGGAGGTATTAGAGTATCTCCAAGTCTACGTGACGAACCTCTGGGTTACGTTGCTGTGAAGAAACCAAACAGTAAGGAAACACTGTCTGGAAACCCTTATAAAACACCTCTGATGAATTCCAATAACCTGAAATGGTAAAATGAGGAGTTTGTAGTACCTTGAGTTCCTTCTCCAAGCGGTCCACTTCAGCTCCCAGCGTGTCGATGATGTTCTCCCCATGTTTCAGCATAAAGTTCTCTAGTTCCTCACACGTCTTCACCTGCTGAATTTCCTACAAAGACAAAACGCACACTCCTAACTTTACCAGTAAAGACACATGTATCACACCAGGAGGCATGTCGGACACAGCGAAAACAGGAAACAAAACAAAAAAAACCACTTACATGAAGGAGTTGGTCAATGTCTTGTTTTTCCAGATACGACCGTGTCACCACTCGGCCGTCAAAGTCAACTTCAGCCTTGAAGCGAACTTTACTCAGCCCCATGTCAGTGGCCTTCACGTCGTGGATGGCCCTGCTCAGAATGAAATGAAACACATCAAGGAAGCTGCAGGGGAGGTCACTTAAAAAACAGCATAATACTAATGTAAAAAGAAAACCTTTGTTAAAATAAAAGAATACAATTTGAAATGAAAGTATTTAAAAACAGGAAATCTACAGGTCTTATAAAGCCATGATTACAAAAAAAGGCCTAGAAAAATCTTTAACTTTAATTAACAAGGGTCTTACATATTCTTTTCTTGCATGCCTTGGCCAGTAATGAAATGTTATTGTATGTGATTCATGTAAAAACTAAAACATTATTATTGAGCTCTGGTGTGAAGCTAAATTCTTACTTAGACCTTAAATAAACCAGTTATATTTTTTATTGGTTAATCCTCACACCCATTCTTAAAAGTGTTAAATTGAACTGAAGCCTGTAAACAACCTGTACATGTTTCCAGTTTTAAATTCTTTGCCCAGGCTTTTAGCTCAGTCCTTCATGCTGAGGGATTAAAGTGAATCACTTTGTTAACAGCTGTCCCTAAAGACGTTCACGTGGGAAGACCAGGAAACACCAGCTTGTCTATTTAAAGCCTCCCATTAACAGTGGGAGACACATAAAGTCACTGTTGGATCGAGTGGTCGGGCTCAACTGGTGGTCAGAGGATTTATTTGTATTGACATGAATGATTCCAAACCTGACATCAACACCTGCTTCATGTTTTATAGCTGTGCGTGTGTGTGTGTGTGTGTGTGTGTGTGTGTGTGTGTGTGTGTGTGTGTGTGTGTGTGTGTGTGTGTGTGTGTGTGTGTGTGTGTGTGTGTGTGTGTGTGTGTGTGTGTGTGTGTGTGTGTGTGTGTGTGTGTGTTTTCTGACCTTACAGCAGGGTCGTTCTCTAGGAACTCTGTGAGCTTCTGCACACGATCAGCCTGTATGGAGCGTCCCAGCAGGGCCTCTGTGTTGGTGTAGATGAGGAAGGTTGAGACGGCGCCCAGCAGCGTGCCCACGCAGAGAGAACCACAACTGTCGTATAACGGGTTACCTGGGACGACACGGGCGGCGGCGGAGAGAGGAATTGTCAAGTCAAGTTTACTCATGAAGCACATTTTGAAAAATAAAACAAATTAAATTAAATCAACCAAGGGTACCAGTGGTACTTTAAGAGACCAAAGTACAAAAACACCAGAGGGAAGGATCATAAATAATAATAAATATATCAACTAATAAATCCAAGTAGAGATATTGAAGATCATATTAAAAAGATGCAATAAACTTATGAACTTGGAACATTCAGATAGACTGAACAAAGTCTCTTTGTTTACCTGTGAGCGAGGTGAGTCCCATGCAGCCGGCAGCCATGATGACTCCTATCACAGCAGCAGCGTCCTCCAGCAGAACCACGTTAGTACTGGGGTCTCGACTCTGCATCACTGGACACATTAAACAATTCCAGACGACATTTACATCTCGATTTGTAAGTAATATGTGGCTACATTAAACAAACATGGGATTCTGTTAGAAATGCATCCGCAGCTACTTGATAACTATCTGATTTCTTACTTTCCATCAGCATATTGAAATCAACTTGACCTTAATGACAGTGACAGAAAACGACTGGTTTCATTTTACTCCAGTGGTGAGTTAAACCAGAGTAGATGGATCATACTTGGACATCTTGCATTCACTGTCAATCAGAAATCAGGTCTCCTCTTCGGTGTCTTCAGCACATTTCTACCTGCAGTTTCATGTAGATAATCTCTAAATAATCTGAAATCTGAGCACTACGGATAAAGACAGGTGCAAATGGTGATCAAAGCACTGACAGATTATTTTTGCACATACCATATTCATAAAATGTCACTCCGTGCTTAAGGGCACTCTTCTTTATCTCATTGATGGCGACTAGTAACGTGGCTGAGAAAGAGAAATAAGAAGAGGTGTTAAAAAATGGATCTCTGTCAAAACATCATCAAACGTTGATTAGTCTTTTTTTTTTAGAATGCACCTCCTTCAGACACCAGAGAGCCCGCCAGGATACAGTAAGCCTGGAACACAGAAACAAAACATGATGCATCACAGTTGTCCTTTATTTATCTTGTACTACTGACAGAAGCTGAGCCAGACACTCACCCATAACAATGATTCAATGGGCCCCGGGTGCAGCAATCCCATGATGCCGTGGTACCAGGAGAGGCCCGCTCCCATCATAAAAATGCCCACGCCGCTGATGAGGGAGGCGATGTAGCGCATGTTGGAGAAGCCATATCTGAAAAACGCAAAGAGGCTCAGTGACAGCTGACGTTAAGGGGCCATCATTATTACCTATGCCAAGGACGTTATATTTTCACCCTAACCCTGAGATGAAGCCCTTAATTGCTGGTGGAAATGAGGATTAAAGGGCAGATCCAAGAATTTTAACTTAGCATTAGGACAAAGAAATGATTTCGGTTAACAGACCACTTCTATTTTGATGATCCAGTATCCTTTGGACACCACCCATCTTTCTTTTAGTAGTTGAATAACTACGGGTTATGCTTACGGGTGCTCCGAGTCCGGGTTGCGGACCGACTGGCTGATTCCCAGGGCGAGCAGACCCTGGTTGCAGGTGTCGGCCAGAGAGTGGATGGCCTCAGAGAACATGCTGGCCGACCCCGTGTAGACCCACGCCAGGAGCTTGAAGAAGAAGTTCAGCCCATTGCTGAGGATAAAGAAAGAAATTCAATGGCTTGTAAAGGATATAAAAAAAACACAACTAGAGTGTGGCTCCTAAAAGTGTTGACAAACTTTACATATGGTCACATCACAGATGTTTTTTTGTGGATTGATGGTTCACACTCATGCTTGTAACTGACATGTAAAAAGGTGAATGCAGCCAATTTTGGGTGGAAGCCTACTAAATTCACATGGAATTTATAAGAAAGTTTCTCTTATTTATAATAATTTTAATTTAATTCTGTCATTTTAGTGAATAACAGCTTTTACACCAAAAGTTGGCATCTACTGTAATGAGCACCCAACTAAATGAGTCCCTGAGAGCATCTTTGTGCAATGAAGGAGTTAATCTGCTGTTCATGTGACTGGCACATGTCCTCTAACACAATCATCCTAATCCAATAGGCAACAAGACCTCGTGTTGAGACAAGGTCCGGAGCAGTTCCCAAATACAAAAAAGCCTTTATCTCTTAGATCTTTACTGGTGAAAAACTTTCAATAGTTTTTGTTAAGTTTCCCAAACACGACACTAACTTATCCGACATGCTGCTCGTAGTAACCCTGCTGAGAACAGACACCTAGTTTGCCTCTTTAATCCAATACCTCCTGCTGTGTGTGTCTCTGTGTGTGTGTGTGTGTGTGTGTGTGTGTGTGTGTGTGTGTGCTACAGCTCAGTAAAGTCACAGAGTTCAGACTGATCTCAGAGAAAAAAACCAAACAGCATTCAGATAAACTGGTGAGTGTGAAAACGTACATGCAAATAGCGACCATGACCACCTTCCCTGGCCCTTGTAGAAAAGTCGCCCTCTTGCCTGATCGAGGCTTTGATGAAACAGAGAAACGAGAAGAGAAAAGTGAAATTCAGATTTTAAATTGAAAACAGAAATAGGTTCGATCAGTGCCTGGATGGTTTATACAGGTTATGTTCCCAGTGAAAGGGATTCCCTGTCCTGCAGTCAATGTAGTTTATATAATTGACTTAATCTGATGAGTAGAGTTCAGATTATAGACTATGACATAGCAGAGGAGTGTAGAACAGCAAAGTATGGTCACTGTCATAACATCCGCTTGTACAGTAAAGAGGGGCTCTCTCTCTGAATGACAACAGATAGTGACATTGACATATAAAAGCACTGACCTCTGTCACAGGGACAAAGGTCACACAAACACCACCTGCTGTGATTAGAGAGACTCGGACGTGACAACAGGACGACCCAGCTCACTTTCTCTTACACATATGAAACCGGACTTTGTGTGATGTCATCAGACAGAATGTCAGGTAAGAGTCAAAGAGCTCACCTTCGTGTTTCCCCAGAAGTCTTTGTATTCCTTCAACAACTGTTGGTTCCGAAATATATCTGGAGATCAAGATTAAAAACAACACGTCAATGAAAAAAACCACACAAACCAAAAAAACAAACAATAATAGCAGAGAAACAGTTTGGTAAAGTTATGTGAAGCAGTTCAACATTTTGAGAAAGAGACTTTTTTTAGAGCTGCTATGAATCAGCAACTATTTTTATAGCTACATCCACCAAGGAGGTTATGTTTTCACTTCTGTCCATTTTTTTTGTTTTATCGGGATGATTATGCAAAAACTACTGAACGGATTTACTACTTTTCATTGTCATAAATGACAGTAAATCAAATATTGTGGGAGTTTAACAACAAGACTTTAACAATACAATAATAAACTTTTTTATTTTGTACTTTTCTTTAAGCTACAAAGTGCTTAACAGAAAGAAAATAGGGAATTCACAACCAGCAATTAAAAAAAGAGATCATATAACAAAGAGGAATAAAATTATGTTGCAAGAACATTTTTACTTGTACAATGAGATAATAAAAACATGTAATAGTGTGACCTTGTGGTTTAGGAAATTGTGATGGGAACTTTTCACAAACGAATGAATCGATTAATCAAGAAAATAATTGGAGGGTTATTAGATTATAAAAATTGGAAGGCCAACTATTTTTAACTGAGTCAGATGAGAGGATTGATAACCTCATTCCTTCAACATCTGATTAGCTTAGCTTAGCTTAATAGACTGGAAACAGAGGGAATCAGCTCAGTTTCCTGCTAATGTCACAAAATATGCCAATGAGAGCCTCTGAATTTGATTCATTAATCCATCGTCTCATCTGACTTCTCCCACTCTGTCAGAAGGTAAATAACCGTATTTCTCAAAATGTTGAACTTTTGCTTAAGACACAATCTTTGATTTTACTGCATGTTCAAAATGAGAAAAAAAACCTACTCTCTTGATACTCTCTCTCCACTTCTTTCCTGATATTTTTCTCTCGGGCTAAAGCTTCCTGGCTTCCCCACACATCCAGTGCTCTGACAGTCACAAACAGAAATAAGTGAATTTACAAAAGTTATTGAACAAGGTGATGAAAACTGGTGATTCAAGCAATGATGCTGTGAGCGGATGTAAAGATGGAGGTCGTTGAACTAACTTGGCCTCGACATCTGACCGCAGGAACACAGTGAAAGCCTCTGTGTCGTCGTGGGGGCTGCGTCTCCTGATCTTCCGAAGTAGCTCCACGTCACTGTGAAGACAGGAGGGGAGGGGGTGAGAAAAAGATGCAGGAAGTGAAGACCTGTGTTAAATGATGTGAAGCAGCCTTCCATTAGTTAATCACATGTTTAGTGATTAACTCTGAGGAATTTATGTCATGGTCTGGCAGCATCTCAGCTAACACTGGACAGAGGAGGAGGATTTCAAACCGTTCACTCACTTACCTTGGTTTGAGGCAGAACTCATTCATGGCTCTGACTGCGGTGATGAAGTTGTTCTGAGTGTACTTGGCTCCATATTCCCTTTTTTTCAGCACTGCCCGAACTGCACAGGACAATAAAAGTAAATTAAAGATTCACAGTTCACATCTGAACACATTAGTCTTCAAACTTCTGCCAGACAGAAAATCCTACCCACAAAAATACAAGGTAAAGGTTATGAGTACTCTATAAAATGATGTTTAGTTTCAAGGATGTAGAAATATTGTTCTTTACCTTTCACTTGAATGGTCTCCACCGTAGACAGGCTCGGAGGTGTGAAAGCTAAACAGACAGAAATAGACGAGTCAACATAGAACATTGTAAATATATTCAGCAAACTGATGATGAAGGTTGGCTGATCAGAACTTTGGTCATAGAGAAGAGGATGATGGACAAACTGTTGAACATCATATAGAACATCTTTCATCCCCTCCAGGACCTGCTACTCAAACAGCGGAGCACATTAAGTAAGAGGCTCCTATATATAAATATATATATATCACATACAACTTACTGTATTGTTTGTTATTTATGTTGTTGACCTCTCTATGCATCTTTTAAGGGCAAAGTATAAAATGTGTTCATAAAAGTTGACTAAGGTTTCTCAGGGTTTGTGTTGACAAAGGATGTAATAAGACAAATAAGAGGTTTTCACACCTTTAACAGAGTAAATAGTAAACACAACAGTACACAAAACAGAGTCGCACAAATTGACAGACAGACACTGAATATCTTGAGTACTTCTGCGGTCCATAAAAACATTAGTTTGTCACCTAATGAAGGCGGGGGGGCTTTTGCAGCACCTGGAGAGGTCATCTCGGCTGATGGAGCATCACCGGATGGTACTTTCGGAGGACCGTCTTTACTGTCACCAGATGAAGAGTAGTACTGCACCTTCCCCACTCCTAAAGTGGCAACTCTGCCGTCTGGCAGGCCGAACCACAGGCTGTGTATGCTTCTGCTCTGCCAGCCTGCGCAACACAATGTGTGATGACTGTGAGCTTTTTCAACCCCTGCAATGAAGCACAACAAGAGGGTTCAAGAGAAAGAAGGGTAGAGCTGCAACCAACTTCCATTACCTCCACCAAGGAAGTTATGTTTCCACCCCTGTACTTTGGTTTATCTGTCACACAAAAACACTTACATTAACATTGTGAGATCGGGGATAGGGGCTTTTTTTGTGTGCTCTGTGATGCAGATCCAAATACAAACACAGATCTAGCAGATTTACTGTAAATGTGGTGTCATAAGAGGCCTTGGCTGAGGTAAGTACTCTACTGAGTGTCTTTCAATATTTCTCAATTATTTTATCTCTCAAAGAAACAACTTGGTCTATAAAACAGGAAACACGTTCTCAAAACCTTGTGACATAATTTCATTGAGTGACGTTTGACCACAACACATCAGATATACCCAGTTTACAACGATATACAACAGGGAAGTTAGAAAATATGAGATGCTGGAATGATTTGCTTTAAAATGGCTTTAACGATCAATCACAGTGTGCATCCTATCAAAAGTAACAATGTAGAATAGATCAACTAATACTGAGCTCATATCTTTAAAGCAGATTATAGAGCCTCATATTGTGTGGTAATAAATGTGTCTGTAATCTGAGCGTCCTCACCGGAGCACAGCAGCGGGAACCCGGGGCTCCGCGGGGACAGGGACGCCCGGTGCTGCAGGGACACTCTGCAGAAGACAGGCCATGGTCTGTGGGCCAGGCTGGGGATCATCCTCGCTGTGGCGGAGCGGCGGAGCAGGAACTTGCGGAGCGGAGTCACAGGCGGCCGGTCACTGTGTCGTTCTCTGTCCGCATGTCACTCGGACCCAGTTCGAGTCATCGCCTCCCAACATCTGCCGCCGCACGGACAGTGAACACGGCCGCGGACACACTCACCTCGGCTGACTCGTCTCTGGGTCGAATCTCCGAATCACTCCGCAGGTCGGCTAACGGCTCCGCTGCTACGGCTAGCTAGCGGCGCAGGCTAACGTCGTTAGCCGCCGTAAGTAACGAGCTGGTTAGCGTTTAACTGGGTGTAAAGGGCAGCGGCAGTAGCACTAGCGGGTAGAGTGAGTCAGTGCTGTTCAGAACCGTCAGTACTTTCCTGTGATTCCGCTGGTTCCGCTTGT
Source organism: Hippoglossus hippoglossus (assembly GCF_009819705.1). Taxonomy (NCBI): domain Eukaryota; kingdom Metazoa; phylum Chordata; class Actinopteri; order Pleuronectiformes; family Pleuronectidae; genus Hippoglossus; species Hippoglossus hippoglossus. The sequence goes on from NC_047160.1 coordinate 20,583,153, forward strand.
TCTGGATCCACTTTGAGAATCTATGACTGACGGGAAAGAACCGACTGATACAAACACACACAAGTCACCTGTGACGCAGCTGAGCTGTTCTCGCGAGAGCGCGACAGCTTCCGTCAGGTCTCAGCACCTATCGCGATATTATGTAAACCACCGTGGAAACAAGGTCACAACAGTGAGAACAGTACATGTCAGTATATGTACAGATCTTTATAGACAGTATATAAATACACATTTAGTGTGTAAATAAACATATTTAAAGATGTATAAATGTGAAAATATATGAAGTGTCTGTAAAGACTGCTTATAAAGATATATAAAGTATCTTTAGGAAATATGAATATATATCAAGCCTCTTTATAGACATATTTAAAGATTGTATATTGTATATTGACTGTAATAAAAATATATATGTACAAAATCTTTATTCTGTATTTAAACTGTTAATATAAATATAAAATGTATTAGGTCTATATATATGTATACACACTATTGATAGTTTATTTGACTGTATATTAAGATGTATGTATAGCTTTATAAGCTATACAGTGGTATTGTCTCTTTGATTTGATTAAATTATGTAGTCTTTATTGTTTTTATACAAACAATATATTAAGTCTCTTTTGTAGGCAGATTATAAAGATATATAGTCTCTTTATATACAGTCTATGATTCTGAATAGTTCTGACTTTACAATTATTTCCATCACTGCTCACTCTGTCAAGTGCTTTAAATGAAATGTTGTTCTCACAGTTTGAACTGTCAGTCTTCCTTAGGTTTGAGCAGGAACACAGCTCCCTCTGTCAAATACTTCTCTCATCACCCAACCCGTGATTAGTGCAAACAGAGACAGGGAAGGGCAGAGAGGTGTAACAACACCCCCCCACAATAAAATGACAAAAGGCTGAGTCACAAGGAAAGGAAAAGAATCACAACACCTAAGAAAAAGGGTTTATTGAATCTTTTAAACAGTACATTAGATAGGCTATGGCCTTGCATTGGTAGTAAATATTTCCTTTAAGAAGCAGCAGTAAAATTATTCTGACAAATGACTGACAAATCAAACACATACACAAGGAGAGAGGTCTTTTGACTTCCCGTGCCATCACTTGACAACAGCACCTGCAGATCCATCACTTCCATTTCACAATCATTCAAATAGAATTCAGAACAGTTTAAAAAGACCATAACTCCATCTTGTTTTATTTAGGAGAAAACTAGAAGAGGAAAATGAAACACTGCTCACAAATAAGGTCACTTAAATGAGAGAAAATGGAAGTTTGTAGGTAGTTTTGGAAAGCAAGTTGTCAAGCTGCTGCGAGAGTAGTGCGGAGTGGTGACTCTGTCCTGGTATGCTTGTCTTGGTTGCTGGTCGAACAGGGCAGCGGGGGGGGGGTGGGGGAGTTTGTGTTTGCATTAACGCATCGTGACAAATTCCTCAGACGAGGTGGGGTGAATGGCAATAGACTTGTCAAAGTCTGCTTTGGTAGCACCCATTTTGATGGCCACAGCGAAGCCCTGCAGCATCTCATCACAGCCCAGGCCCTGCATGTGCAGACCCACCACCTGAGGAAACGACACAATTCAGTAATTCACCAAAATATCCTGGATACAACAGCTGCCATCTTGTCCCCATGATGTCCTTTACAGCCAGAGTCTGCACAGTATAGCGATCAGGGGGGGTGGAGCTGCGTTAGCAAGATCCCACTGATACACACATTCAACAAAAAATTTGACAGGTACGTTGACTTTTTAGTTTGGTCCATGTCCCATCCACTAACTTGGAGGAGGCAGGGTTTATGACCTATACTGTAGCCAGCCAATAGGGGGTGATTGAGACTTCAGTGAGCCAACTTCCTGCATTTCCCAGAATGACGTTCAACAACCAATCTTGTTTAACAACAAGCAACCAATCTAGTTTAACTTGTGGTTGTTGACTCACTGAATTTATCATGTGAAGGTGGGGAAAACATTAAGACTACTACACTAAATGTTTTGTGTGTGAATTGCCTTCTGACATTTTGAATAAGAGCTGCTTAAAACTGACAAAAAGAAAAAGTCCATGAAATAAAAAGATATATTAAAAATAATTCCAACCTATTAACAGTTTTTGATCAGTCTTAACATCGATTAGAGAAGAATCTTCCTGATCTCTTTAATGTTTAATTTATGAAACACATACAGGAAATGTTTACACACGTTTCAGATCTTCATTATAAAGTGTTACCAATCAGAAGCTTGAGAAATGGCCACAGTAACAGAAGGCAGCAATTTCGATAGATTCAAAACTAGTTGTAGAAAGTTTAAGACAAAGGTAAATGTACAGTTTTTGCTTTGTAAAGATTTAATAATTAAAATCAGACGTCGCCTACCTTCTCCTCTTTGCCCACACACACCAGCTTCATGATGCACTGACTCTTCCTGCTCGTGAGGGCGTGATACATCGGAGTGAAAGAAGTCTTGTAAATCTTCACATTCTCCTTCCCCCAAGATTTAATGGCCTCGTCTGTGACATGAAACAATGTGTTTCCATCAGCTGAAACTTTTATCTAGACAGTAAATGTGGTGTAAATGTAAATTGCCGACCTTGCAGGGTATTACACAGATATTGGAAAATGTCACTGTTCTGAAAAGTTAATTTGCTCCCAATCTTTTGTTAAATCTTGTGCTCACCTTCTGTGAGGCCCACCGTGCCAATGGGTGGGTGGCTGAACACCACTGTGGGAATAGTGGAGTAGTCCAGCTTGGAGTCCTTCTTGCCCTCAAACAGTCTGTGTGCCAGCTTCCTGCCTGCAGCGATGGCAACTACCCCGACAAACAACAGAACATCAGTCCAACTTTAAATAAGATTTAATCTCCTCCTCGTTCTGACTGAAACACGACTTTCCCTTAAGATCTCACATCACACTGCTATTATTTAATATTACATTTAGAACATGTAGTTTTCAGATGTGACTGAAGGAGTATGGGAGGCTAAGTTCTGATCTATGACTGACAAATGTATTAGAATTACAGTCCTGTGGTTGCACGCCTCTGCTGACCAGTGCAGTTTCAGTCTACAAACGTTTTTTACCCCAGACAGTGACCCCTGTGATCTTTGACCACTGAAAAATAATGAGTAAATATTTGAGTCCAATTGACAACTGGTCCAAATTTGGAGAATTTCCCAGAAGGCAGATTTGAGTCTTAAGGTTTATGAGTCCAAAAATACATATTGTGAGGCCACAATGACCTGTGACAAAAAAATCATATCAGTTCATGTTTGAGTTTTAGGTCAACGTTTGTACAAAATATAATATAATTACAGAAAAATATTATTCACAATTTCAGTCTCAGAAAACTGCTTCCAAACTCTCATAATGACCTAAACATCACTGCAGTTTTATAACGTTTGTGAAATGATTTGCGTTGTTAATGCAGCCTCCTACCAGGTGTGAGCAGAGCTTTGCCACACACGTCTCCGACAGCGTAGATCCCGGGTCGACTGGTGTTCTGAAACTCATCCACAATGATGTGGCCTCGCTCGTCTGTGTCCACACCCTGCAAACACACACATTAACTGTTATATCATCATTATTAATAAGCTAAAAACAATAATGGTATAGGAGTAGGTGCAGAAAAGTTTGGTTTTCTGTCAAAAGCAAGACACAACAGTGAGTCATCCTGAGTGTGGAGGCTGAAGTTCATATAAACCAGAGTAAACAGAGCAGAGGAAACTAGGTCGTCAAAGTAATGTGTTATAATGTTTAATGTGGTTATGTGTCAACTAAGGTGTTAAGTGTTAAACTGCTCTTTTGTAACTCACACTCTTCATTTCATAGAATATGTGGTATTAGATCGACCCATCTATTCATTCATTTCACTTCCAATAGACAATCTGAATGGTCACTTCTCTCTGCCGCGACAAACAGAAGTTAGAGACTTCACCCGGACTTAACCTTCCCCCTTAATCCATTATTTGAAGGTTAACCCTGAGCTAACAAACATTTGACATGTGCCAACATCTCACTCATCACCTCTGGCAAACAAGAGACTGTTATGTCACAACTGTCTAATCTTTTCCTCAGATTATCGCTAATTATTGAATAGTCGTCACCATGCCTGGTTTATTTCAAGCTTTTTTTATGTAACGTGTTACACATTGAAATAGTTCATCCAGTATTTGCACTCTCTTGTGTGCTCAGATAAATTGTGTGTTCAGGGAATAAATAAAAATCTGAGCAGACGCAGCCAGGATGAGGTTGACATGGTTAATTCTGCCCAGAGCCAAAAGCGACTCGATTCCCTTTGTAGACATGAAGTGTGATAAGCTGGAGCTATCTGTCTGTAGCTGTTTTGTTAATGGACGCTACATGTGCTGTTGTTGTCAATCATTTTGTTTGTCGAGGAACATTTGCCTATGTTACCGTCTCGCTGATGTTCAGTCCCAACGTGTTTGGCTGCCTGCCGATGGCCCAGAGAAGACAGTCCACCTCCTGGATGGTGCTGATCTTCTCCTCGTCGTTCTTCTTCTCGGGGTCTTTGGTGATGATCGTCACCTCAAGACCTCGATCCGTTTTACTCACAGACTTCAGCTGCGAGTTCTTCCACAGATCTATGCCCGAGTTCTGCAGCTCTTTGGTGCAGTTTGAGCTTATGAGGCTGTCAAAGTTCCTCAAAACCTGCAGAGGGAACACAAGATTAGCACTTAGTTGCACGCGACTGAGAATCAGAGCAGTGTTTTGGTTTGTGCGGTGGTTTCTTACTCCTGTTTGTCGAATCACGAGGGATGTTTTGGAGCCCAGGGTGGAAAGGATGCCCGCCATCTCCACTGCGATATAACCAGCGCCCACAATCACAGTGCGCCTGTAGGGGGAAAAAACAACCATCTAATCACAGACACAAATTTTCCAAATAGTTTCCAATAAACACTTCATTTATTTGATAAACTCACTTTGGCAGAGTTTCGAGTTCAAAAAAGCCATCACTGGTGATGCCAAGACTTGCCCCTGAAATTATTAATAAACATTAATATACTATTTTGTAATTTTATTAAAAAACAGTCTTCTCTGAAAAGATGAAATAAAACAGGCACAGAAGTGTTAAACACAGAGATGATTACTGTTTCCAAGTAAAACACAAGTAAAGTCTGACCTGGAACTTCAGCATCACTCACAACAGTAGGCTGCCCTCCAGTGGCGATAAGGATGTGCGGCGCTGTGTACTTCTTCCCATCCACCTCCACAGTCGGCTCAGGGTCATTGGTGAACCTGGCATGACCTTGAATAGTTTGGATTTTAGCCTGTAAAGGAGCAGAGGTCGTTATTATGGGAGGAAGTACGTTCAGAGAGAAGACAGTGAAATAATAATGTGAATTTTAAATTACCTTGTCGAGGTTGTTGCGATAGATGCGATTTAGGTGAGTGACGTAAGCGTCTCTTTTGGCTTTAAGAGTTCTGCAAACACAAACAAAGCAAAGTTGCTGTTCACAAGTGTGCATCTGTAGGTGGAAAAATGATTCCTGCAGTGAAACAATGCAGGAAACAATGCAATCCTCTATTCGCGTAAAAAAAAGCATCCAAACATCCAGCCTCATCATAAACACGTATGACCGGCTGATATAACTGTTATGACACTACTACAGAGCTGTTTGAATAAAAACTCCTGAGAATAAATACATTTCTTGATATTGAATATTCCTCTAACGGCAGCTGGATGAGACAGTTTATCACTATGTCTTATTCTCAGTTTGAACATAACAACATTTTAATAGTTTTTTATCATTATAGTTTGATGGTACTGTATTTGTTTTACGTTATGATCACCATTAAGTAATATTTACGTTACAGTGCGGGTCCTGCTACAATAAACAGGGGACTGACAAAATAACAGAAGCTCCTGAGAATACAGTACAATCTTTAAAAGGTTTAACAATTAGATTTTAAACATTAGTTGCATGGTTAAAAGTCAATTTACATTAGTGTTCAGTGATACTGTTTTAGCCTGCTGCGTGTTTTAATCTTATTTCTTTCTGTATTGTATAAACACAATGTTTAAGTGTGTATACAGTTGGACACACCTTCATATAAAACCATATGTGTAACCCTGCACAGTACGTTAGTGTTTTGATCAGTGTTTCCTAAGGTTGCAGACGGCCGCTCCTTCCTGGGTCTTATCTTGAAGTGTCACCGTGACTGAATCATGTTGTTCACAAAGACAGAGCAACAGGCTGAAGTGAAGCAACAGATGACACAAAGAATCGGAGAAGTGGAGCAGTGAAATAAACACCTCTTTGTTCCAGGAACAACCGAGCGGCAGGTTTCAAAAGAGCTCATTGAGTTTGCCAAAAAAAAAAAGAAAAAAGAAAGGAAACAGTCACAGATACTGTAACTTACTCCCAACTGAAACGAACATTTCCAACGTCAAAGCCGTAATCACTGTGGTCGTGGAGATACTCGGCGTGAACCGCTGCATTCCACATCACCTGTGAGGAGAGGTACAGGTACTATGTGATACTATATACAATAAGATACACTTTATCTGGGACTCAGTGCTGCACAGATACTGGAATTGATCTGGTGTGTTTTAAAGCTTAGAGACACATGATTATGTCTCTCGGTTAAACTATGATAATTACAATGGAAGGGACAGTTTACCTTCTTGGGGACACAGCCAACATTTACCTGAAACACAATGAAACAGCAAATTAGTCCAGTGTACGTTTGATCAAATAACATCAACGTGTTAAAATTATAAAGAAAATAGAAGAAAAGAGAAGAAAGGGGGGGTCTTGATCATGTGCAGTGGTGTTAAATGAAAAACTGGGACAAAAACTAAGACATTTGAGGAGGCTGTTTCTGCAGCCGCAGATCTGCTCAATGATAAACCAGCTCCGGTAACTGAGAGGACAGGGAGGATAAATGAGAACCTGGTGGTATCACTTCCTTATCGCTGTCTTTAATCCTGACTTCATCCCTTTCCCTGTGACGTAAAGTTCAACCCAGCGTCGGTGATCATTACACAAACAACCACAACTTCCTGCTTTGAGGATCAAATACCAAGTTTCAACTATCAAGATTTCATAGTTTCATCATACTTATAATAAACATGTAGACTGAAGCTGGATAATGTGGCTTAAATCAGTATCACAATATTATACCTGTATGCTAATTTAAATGCAAAATAATAAAAAAGATTGCAGAGATGAACTGTGCTCCAGTGTCTGTGACAACTGAAAACAAAACCTCCAATTCAATATTTTTTTTTAGCTTTTGAATGCAACTGGCTTTATTTAATTGAATATTGTAATATCTGACTTTTAACACAATATGACCATATTATGACCTGATACATGTGGAAGTCAAAGAATTATAATAATGACAATAATGAAGATAAGAACTTTATTTAAATGTTTTTATTGTCAGACAGAAAGGGCAGGTTACATAAATTTAGCATGAATTGAATTAAATTGTTGCTGAATAATTTTTAAGCGCTTGCATGTGCAGAAATATGATACATCTGGTAACTTCCCTATTGTGAAAAACTGTGAAATCAATGTGATGAAACATCTTGAAGTTTGTGCAACAAATGTGGAGCAAAATCATCTTTTCTCATCACAACTGCAAAATCAGTAATAGTCAAAACTGAAGCTGGAACTAAAACCTCCTTCAACACTTCATCTGTCTAATGCAACTTTTTATCATGTAACTTTGTATTCGTTTTAATAATAAGGAGCTTTGTCTGTGCTGTTTTAAACACTGGCTGTTATCACTGGTTTGCAGCAAACTTGTAACAAGCCCCACAGTGTTTGTTGTGGGCGACAGAACAAGATCCAGAACAGGAGTCTGGAGGCTTCGCACTGAGGCTGGTATCGAACGTGTGTGATGGTGCAGAGGGGACAGTGGAGGTGCTGTGGTCCGGCTGTGTGTTTGCTTTTCAAGTTTTTACTCACGCAGGTACCTCCGAGTTTGTGACTCTCGATCACGGCGGTGTTCGCTCCGAGCTCCGACGCCCTCCGAGCCCCGGCCAGACCCCCGGAGCCGCCGCCGATCACCAGGAAGTCGAAGCGGGCCGTGTTCGAGTCCGCTGCCGTCGGGTGTGAGGCCATGCTGCGGCGAAGCTCCGCCGCTGCGTGTCTGCGAAAGGACCGAGAGAGCGACTCAATCCAGCGGGGAGGCTGCGTCCTGGAGAGCCGGAGTAAAACTGCCATAACCAGGAAGTTCACAGGCTGTGTGTGTGTGTCTGTTTGTGTGCGCGTGCGCGTGTGTGAGAGAATGGGAGGGTCAAGTGAAAGCCAGTGCTGCGTCATTATGAATTGCAACAATAGTGTGTAAATCCCAGAAACAGTTTTCACAATAGTCATGGTGATCCTGACACCGGCTACAGTGGAGAGGCCACAATAACAGCAGGAAATCAATCCATATCATATACCATACTACTGGTACACTACAACTATATACATTTAGATACATGTGTGTATATATAAAACACACATCTCTTTATTAATATCATATAGCATACTAGTGGCAAATTATAACTATATATACATACATGTGTGTATATATAAACATACATCTCTATATTCATAACATAAAGTATACTACTGGCAAATTATAACTGTGTACATATATGTATATATATACACATTTATACATATATAAACAAACATCTCTATGTTCATATCATATTGTATACCACTGTCAAATTATACCTATATATATATATATATATATATATATATATATATATATTCATATATACTGCATTACTGCCTTTAATTGTTATTGCCTGTTTTTATTCTAATTAATCTCATGTTAAATCAGAGCAATACTTGACTAAAGCACCAGGCTATGAATAAATGAATAGATGTGAACACCCTGCAGCCACAGAGGCAGAAAGCTTCTGTATTAACGATGAACCCAGTGTGTCCCTCACCTCTGTGACACAGGAGGAAACAGTCTGCAGATCCTCATCCACACCATGTTTCTATCGCCTTTAGGACATTGTTCATCCAGGTGTTTATTCTCCTGCCTGCTCGCTGTCAGCTGATGAGAAGCCTGAGCATCACAAACTAAAGCTGCAGATCACTTCCTGTGTCACACCGTCACAGACACGTGTGTAGCAGCTGATCGGGTTTAACTAACTTCCTGTCTGCGACTAAAAACAACCGTAAATCTCCCTTTTTACAACTTAGTGAGTGCAAAAGGCGGAAGTTTGAAAGCGTGAGTGACGTAGGGACATGAAATTGGTTTCTGGTGTAAACAATTCCAAGAAAGAAACAAAAACACGTTACGTTTGCGTTGTTTTCATTCAAGAATAGCAACTACGCTGCGCCCGCGTCTTCTTCTACTTTCATTTAATGGTAGTTGCAAATAACTTTCAGACGCATTACCGCCATCTTCTGGATTGGAGTATGAATAGAACACATTTTTTTCTCAATCAATCAATCAATGATTTAAATTCCATTTGTATCGCCCATGTTCATGAATCATAATTTGTCTAATAGGGCTCAACAAGGTGCGACATCCTCTGTTCTTAACCCTCAACATGAATGAGGAGAAACTACCAAAAACAAACCTTTAACAGGGGGGGAAACGTAGAAACCTCAGAGAGACACGTGAGGATCCCTCTCCCAGGGCGGACAGAAGTGTAATAGATGCTGCATGTAACTGGACACATCAACAGAATGACAGTATTTACAACACTGATTAGAAGAACCAGTTTGTAACATAATGGAGATGGGTGTCTATGTTTAAAGTATTGTTCATAAGGAAATGTCTGATAGAGATGAAGGGAGCAGCAAGTTGTTGTCAGTAATAGTAGAATATGTGAGTAGGCGTATTGTACGTCAATAAAATGCAATGTCTCCGCCCTTTAAGACAAGAAAATAATTATTCCATTTGTGTCCCTTGAAAAAGCCTTTTGGTACACTTCAGCTTAGTTCTGTAATAAAACAACAGAAGACATGTATTAAGAATATTTTCACCATGTCAACACCATTAAAGATGGTCGATATGACTGTTGCCCAAAAGTGAAGCTAAACCATCTTGATCGCCACCTGCTGATTGGTAACCCGAACCCTAACCTCCTAACCCTAACATCACTAGTTGCAATTATATGGTAAATTTATACTTGCATGTTAGATGAATAAATCAGACCTCTGAAGTCTCAACTTAACTTTCACTATATCTTTGGGCTGCGTTGTGATTCTATCAAATTACCTGAAAGCAATTAGGAAATATTAAATTTTTTCTCACTTTGCTTCAGACTTTGAATGAATGTTAGTTTTCAGCACAGAATGGAATGTGAGCATCCCTATGTGATAACTCCATCAGGGTCCTGGGGGCGTCATGGCAAGTTGACCCATGACTCGTTCCATCTGACTAATTCACAATGTCAGTCATTTATTTACTCTGTCCGGTTGAAAGCAGTTTGTTTGGGAGAACACCTGCTCTTGTTTTGTTTCCCATATACAAAATGGGGGTTTTATTGTTTGAAGATTGAGTGGAGGTCAACCTACAGGTCATAAGTCTTCATCCTGGTTCAGTGATGACTGAGGCCAGGTTCAGGAATGTCCACTACAGCCCAGTAATGAAGTGAATGTGCTTTGTGACATGGCAACAAGCGTTAAGATGCATTATCACCACCTAGGTGTCACACAATCAATCATGAGGGATGTTTGTTTATTCAGTGCAGTGTTTATTTAACTCTGTTATGCCCTAGGCTCTTCTTACTCGCACTCTTTTTACCTCTGTCTGCGTTGGTTGGTTTGTCTGTCTGTTATAAGGATTACACAAAAACTACTTGACAGATTACCACGGGATTAGGTGCAAGGATTTGTTATGGATCAAGGAAGAACCCATTCAATTATGCTGCAGATCTGGATCAGAAGGGCGGATCCAGGAATTTTGTTATACTCTCTTTAACATTTATTAAAAAACTACTCTATGTACTATATGCAGTAGTTCCTTTCAAAAACATCTGTTCCAATGTGCTTTCGCAATGAGGAAAAACAAAATCAAGATTACAAAACATCAAAGAAGCAAACTAATACAACGTCATTTAAAATAATGATCTAGAAAAGAAAATCTAAAATCAAAGACAGCAGATAAGATAATACATCATTTAGAAGGTTTGGCAAAAGAAAAGGATAAAAGAAGATGCAGATAGTCAAACCAAAAATCTTAGTGTGCAGCAGATGCTTCACAGTATTATACACTCCAGAAGGAAAAAAGGTATTAGCCTGCATCACCTCAGTCCCCCCCCACAGACTCTCAAGGTTTTTCCTTATCTAGACACACACACATGATGTCATAAATCCTACAGACGATCTCTGAACTTCAGGTCAACCATTGATATACATAGCTGGATTCAGGCCTTGTTAAAGTCACAACAACTCTCAAAGATGGTTATGATATACAGGATCCAAACAGTGAATGTAAATGTCCTCACACTCTTAACCTATCTTATCTCTATCCAGGTGCGGATCTCTCCCAGGGGGGGAACAGGGGCACCCCACCCTTCCAGAGATTCATCACCCTCAATATCATTGCAAACATAAGCAAACATAATTTTAAATAGTAATAAAATATACACTGAACAAATGTTAGCTAATTATACACATCATGAGGCCCCTAATGCCGGCACCAGCACAGAGGATATGGCCAGAGACAGTGAAGATCATGACATATATATATGTCTATAGTTTCTGACCTTTGACCTTGCAGATGCTGCCTGTTGCTTCTGTTTGTTTTGCAGAACAATCACATCAGACATTACAAATCGAAAAAAAAAAAAAATCTCTTCCTTCTTCCGGGGAAAAAAAAACCTGCAACCACTTCCACAGCTGTCAAGAAAAATAAAATAAAAAACTCAACTTCCGGCCAATTTTCCTTTCAAAACACTATCCCCTCTCATAAGAAAAAACGCCCAAACATCGTTTTAAAGCACACATCATTTGAAAAGATAGAAAGATATCTTAAGCTCACGCTGTTTGCAATATTAACAGAATAAAACAGATTGGAGGCGTTTTGTTTTTAATCGCACGCTTTTATTTTGAAGGCAGGAGCGGCTGGTTTCCGGAATAGCTAGCTAGCTAGCACAGATAGCTAACGCCTAGCTAACATCAGAGCGGCTCGGTTAGCGGTGTTAACGAGCGGCAGCATCACGTCCGAAGAACAGATTTCAAACCAACCTGTTGACTCTAAATCATTTACTACAGAACCACAGCGACCCCCCCACCACCCTCCAGCCTGGTACGTGCATGTTATTTGACACTGTTATAAACATAAACAGCAGAGAAGCGGGGCCGTCGTCTCTGCGACCCCCCCCCTCCTTTTCTCCTCCCTCAGCAGATGTGGTCAGGTACGGCCTTCCCCTTGTTTTCAAAGGGGGGAGATCAGCATGGAAATGTGAAGACAGGCGACTACACGGGGTTGTTAGCTAGCTGCTTTGTGTCTGTTGGTATGTAAAACACATTGTTAGCTTGAGAGGAAGTTGCTGCAGGAGCTGAGTGTGTGTGAAAGTGAGGGGGAGGGGTCGATGGGCCTCGTCTGTTATGTCTCTCCTCTCTGATCCTCATTCAAGTCTTTTGTTTCTCTCTCATTTGCTTCCTTCAGGGCGCAGACGTCTGGTTTGTCACCTCACTGCCTCATCGGCCGTCCCTCTGATGAGCGAGCCCCTGACGTCAGGTGGAAGATGGATGTTTCCTCCACTGTGTAGCTGCAGCCTGTGAATCAGGGGGTGGGTCCATCGCTGCCACATGACCAGCGCAACCCCTCTGCTCGACATGAAACCCGTCAGCTATCAGAGCTTGCCGTCATCCGTGAGCGCCGGACACCAGGATCTGGCCCTGGACCGCGTGCTGAGCGCCCCCAAGGTGATGTACTGCGAGAAGTGCGGGTTCGCCTCCATGGACGTGGCCGTGTTCAAGAAGCACATGATCGAGCACATGGGCGCGAGGTTTTACTGCTTCTACTGCAACAACGTCTCGTTCAGCGAGGCCGAGTTAAAAGTGCACCTGAAGCAGCACACGTCCAAGTATCCGTTCACGTGTCCCCACTGCGGACAGGGCTACATGCGGAGGCTGTGTCTTGTGAAGCACATTGACCGGCTTCATAGTAAAAGCATCAGCCAAGGACCAGCAAAGCCCGGCACGACTTTAATTTCTCCCGTGCCTGTCTCCAGTGCCTTATCAAGCGTGTCCTCTGCTGATCCAACACCACCCTGGCCAACTGTTCGGGTGACAGTACCTGCCCTGAGTGCACCTGCAATCAGACTGGATAAAGACGAACAGAGAGGGAAAACACTGGACACTATTATATCGAATGCCTCTAATGGAAACACAGAACTTTTGTCTCCTTTGAATGGACTCCTACAGCACCACCGGGCCCTAACCGTTTCTCTCCCGGAGGAAATAACGATCCCTGCAGGCTGCTTGGTCGAACTTGTTGAGGTGAAAACTGTAAATGGGACAAAAGAGTTAAAACTGAGGCTCGTCTCTCAACAACAAAACAAGTCTGTGATCAAAGATGCAAGGACCACAGTCTGTCAGAGCACCACACTGGGAAAGCCTTTAACATCCACATTAAACCATCAGTCTTCCACAATGAAGTCTGCAAGCATGGGGATGTGCACAGTAAACAGGAAGCAGTGTGAAACAAAGACGGTGAATGTGGAGCGTCCTGCTGCTGTCCCAGTCAGTATTTCCAAAAACCTCCCGAATCAAGTGAGCAAAGAAAAGATTGGATTCAAAAGAAAATCGCAAGAAATAATCAACCGGGAGTGGAAAACAATCATTCCAGATAAGATTCCCAAAACTATCCCCAGTCCTATTAGAGAAGGGAATAGTGGGATGAGAGTTGCACAAAGAGAACCTCTAAATCTTAATGCAGCCGCTCCCACTGTTATCTCCCCCAGGGTTGCCAACAGGTTGACTAGCACCCTGCATCCGGACTCCAAGGGGACAAGCGTTTCCCAGAGAGTGGTGGAGGAGAGGATGAATTTAATTCCAGAGCCTTCCAAGAGCATCCCAGCCCAGAGAGCAAGCGACACAAAAAGCCTTCCTCGAGATGGGTCGGTGGCTGTGAAGCTGGAACCCGGAGAGATCCGCCTCAGGAACAACACTGTCTCGAAAATAAAGACCGAGGCAGTGGGCTTGAACCAGCAACGTGTGACATCAGGGAGCGTTCCCTTACCCGCAGCCTCCAAAGTGAGACCTCCAGCAATTTTATCATGTGAGGATAACGTCGTCCCAAATCAGTCGTTTCCAGCGCACAGGACTCTAAATGAGCGCTCATCAGTCAAAACCTCTGTGCTTTCTAATAATACAAAGTCTAAGATCTCCGCTTGGACCCAGGAAGTGAGATCCCGTGAGAGAGCAAGAGAAGGAGACGTGCCAGAACCTGAGAGCTTTCCAATAATTTCCTCTGTGTTTTCGTTAAGTCAACAACCAGGAGAGGTGCAGGGCTCCATTCAGCCGCTGGTGATGGCTCTGCGCGGCATCGTGATGGATAAAAGCAACAGTTCTGGCAGTTCACATCCTCAAGGTCACATCAAGATAATAAACGGAACCGAGCGGGGGAGGGAAGCGCCGACATCGGGGTTCCGTCCTCAGGTGGCAGCAAAGGATGAACACATCATCCTTGACCCTTTACCCACGGAGCGGTGCATTAACTCTGTGAAAGTAGAGGAGCAGAAGGGCGTCCCGCATCACCCTGCACTGACCAACCTCCACGTTGAAGTCAAGGAGGAAAAGAATATCACTACTCCAACAGACACTCTTGCTTCAAAATCCCCGACGGATCAGGGATCTGTTTCTGAAATTGCAGTATACGTAGACGCATCCGTGGGTACAGAGACTCTGCAGCAGGTGGAAAAGACCGAGCACGACATCTCGAAGTTCCTCACTGTCTCTCTGAAGAGGGTACAAGTAGGCGTGTGGAAGAAAAACAGGAAAGGACTGAAACTAAGAATTTCCAAATATAAGACTAATTTACCTGTGGTCAGTGTCGCTGATTGTGCAGTTATTTACCCGATGCCGCTGAAGGAGGACCAGCTGGTGAAGAGACCGGGCCCCAACCAGCCCGTGGTGGTGCTCAACCACCCGAAGCCCCGGGCCCCCGTACAGGGAGCGGGTGCGGACACTATCGCCGACACAGGAGCCTCTGAGGGGGTTCCGAAATGCCAAATCTTAAAAATGCGGCTGAGCAAAGTGATGGGGCAGAAATATGAGGTGATGGGGTGCACTGTCCGAGTCTTTCCATGAGTGTAGAGGACAAAGTATCACTGGAAAGAATTGTACATTTATAAAGAAAAGACTAGTATTACGATGGGAAAATACTGATTTACATTCATGATGTTATATGTTTGTCTGTATAGGCATGGGATATGGATTGTTGAAGTGCAATGCAGTTATGTCTGCTTTGGGGGTGTTGTTAAATGGACCATCTGCTGTAGTAGATTCAGTCAGTAATACACAGATGTTAAGAGCTGTCTCAGAAGTTTGACAAACCAGTAGATCTGCCAGAGTCGAGGCATAAACGCATGCTGTTTATTTAAAATATCTTAATTTATTTTTTTTGTTGCGTAGGTTATATATCATGGTTCTTGCGGCCCCTACAGGATGCGACTTGAAGTAGCTGTGGTACATGCAGCACACCTTAGACGAGTCTTTCAGAAAATCGTGCCATATACAGTATAAACAAAGCCACGAGTTTAGCAATTTTTAATGATGAAAAAAATAATGTTTGAGGATATTTCTGTAAAATCTTTTGGGGAAAAGTGGCACATGCAGCTCACAAAATTCTGCAGTGATTTATGGTTTTATTCAAGTATTTATTCCTCTTTTTCTGTTGTTAGTTTTCACATTAACAGAGCAGTACAAAAGGAAAACAGAATCCCTTTACAGTCGTCACATATCAGCACAACATAGACAAACGGAGCCCTTCACAAGCCTGTAAAATGCCCCCGTTTCTGCAATTGCGTCAGTAGCTTTCAAATATTCCCACATTTCTGTAATGATGTACTGGTCAGCACCTGGGTGACGACATTTCATTCAAAGTTGCCTGAGAAAGTTGGTTGTCCTTGAGTGTTCAGTTTTTTTTATGTGCTGCTCTCCGCATATTTGTATAAATGCCGGGTTGGTTTCTTGTTTGATGGTGTGTTCAGGCACTCTTTGGCAACTGTAACATGAGCATCTCATATTTTTTTAACCGTCAAGTTCATTTCATGCAAAGTGTCCCGTTTTCCAACCAAAACGTTGCTGGTCATTCTTGATGACAAAGCTGAATGTTTTTTACTTTCCCATGTAGCCAGGAGTCCCTGAATGCAACAGTACTGTTAGTTTCTTTGACGCCGGAGCCTAAAAGTCCCTAATGCACGTGAAATAGAAGGATGAGCTTCTTAAAGGCTTCTTTCTGTTTAAACCTCTGCCTGACGACTTAAAGCTGGGATGGGTCATCCTGGAAAAGCGAGCAAGAGCAGCCTACCCTCTGAAAAAAGGCAACCTATACCCATCTTCTTCCCATCAGCCCTCACCTCAAGGCTACAGCCCCAGAACATATGAACGTACACTGGCCATAGTCTCTACTTCAGCTGTGTATGTTTGCCCGGCTGAAGACTCCAGTCACGTGCAGGGAGCACAGTTTTGCGAAGACCGCAGACACTAGCTTTCTTTTCTTGTCTTTTTTCCCTCGACTTTATGTATTGATGGATATCAGGAACAATACGACAGTGTTTCAGAAACAACTTACTAACCCCACCTTTAAAGGGTAAAAGTCTTAAAGAGTCATTGTAAATGTTACATACTTATATACTTTTTTTAAACGTTTGCTGTGTGTGTGTTTTAATGGATCAGAACGTGTAATTATGATAGATTTGATAATTTGAGCAACAGCCCGAGAAACAAGTGTTAATTCCATGAAACCCTCTTGGTTCATCGTTTCTCCCTCTGCAGTACAATTTGCTTTGTGGCCGTCAGTCAGAAAAAAAAACAGAGGAGCCTAAATAAATGATTTAAAGGTTGAGTGTGTAGAATTTAGTGACATCTAGGGGTGAAGTTGCGTGTTGCAGCTGAAAACCCCTCACCTCACCCTCTTCTTCCAAACATGAAGGAGAACTTGTTGTCGCCTTCAGTTGTCATTAAAAACTCAAAAGGTGTTTAGTTTGTCTAGTCTGGGCTTCTGTAAAAAAACATGGCGGCCTCCGTAGAGAAGACCCGCTCTGATGTAAATAAAAAGTATTTCAATATAAAGGGTTCATTCTAGGGTCAAGAAAACTACAATTCATACAATTTAGATGAACACACTAGTGAAAACATCACTAGGATTATTTTATAATCAATTTCTGCCAATAGATCCCTTTCACCTAAATCTTACACACTGAACCTTTATAGTGGGGGGCACTAAACTGCCTTATGACTAAAGGTATATTTAATTCTACTGCTATGTAGATGCTCAGTGACTGGTGATTCTCGGGCGCTCAGAAACTTTTAAAAACTCATTGCACAAAAACATGAAGAAGGCTGTTGGGGATGTTCTGTCCTGATACTTTGCAGATCTGCTTCTCTTCTTCACGGCAGCATCACTACATCCGTGTGTTCCTGTTCATACTGTAGTCATGATGATGTATGAGGTGCTGGACCTATGATTGAATCAATAGGTTTTGGTTGCCCACAGATTTTATTGTGTATATACTTAATAATATAAAACGTGATGACATGTTAATTGCTCAGTAGGGAGCGGCTAACGTTCCTCTGCTTCTTGTGCAACAGCAGTGATGCTGTGATCTACTTTTCTCACATGTCAGCATGTGAGGCTGCCTCTGTCTCTGTTATTATATATAATAATTTTATTTTTCTTTGCTTCGACTTTTATCCCGTCATTTCTGTGGACATTTCCTCATGTTCCAGTTAAAGCAGTTTTCGGTTTTACTACATTCACAGTGTTTATCATCATTGTGTTCTCGTGTTTTTATATATATTAAAAAAAAAACAATTGTGTAACTCCTTTTTCTATTAAAACTAAGTAAATATGATTTAAACTTTTAATGGCTTCCTCCATCTTGTTCAACTCGAGTGTTTGTGATCATAATGAAACGTGTCATTGTTGTCAAACAGGTTTCGCATCAAGAGAACACCAAACCCACTGGTTTGACCAACAGCTCCTCTGCAAGGTTAAGCCAATTAATAACAACTTGTACAGGACACACCTTAGTTGATCTTATACCTGCTGTGCAATTATTACACTTTTATTGACACAAGCAAATACTTTTGAAATTTGAATACACAGTCAGCATCTGTCCTAACAGGCTCAGAATGAACTACAGGGGAAATTTGACTGGATCATCATTGGCATGATGTGCGTTGTCATTCTAGGAGCTGGTTGACGTCCATCCTCGTCACCGCACACGTCAGCACACAGTTCTCTGGGTATTTACTTCCTTGTATGTTTCTGCCACTGATGAGTACTATTGGGAAGATGGTGTGAAACTTGATGATGTCAGCCACAGAGTCAAACATCTGAGGACAAAACAAAGATGTCAGCTCCAGCACAGTTAAAGAATGTACAGGTATATATGCTGGAGAGATAAGTGCTTGTTGAATTGGCCTCATGAGGTCTTTCCTCCACTCACATCTTTTGATTGTTGTCCTGTTCCCAGAGCGAACCTGCTGCTGCTCTCAAAGAACCGGATCTTTACATTGTAAACCTTCTTCTCATGATACACAGACAACACCAAAGGTTCGCTGCCGGTGTTGATGGAACAGTCTCGTACCAGAAATGCACCGTTCTAAAGTCCGGAATTACAAAAAGAAGAAAGAGCCAAGTCTGACATTTTGGTTTCTGTACAGCAGCTCTTTCCTGAAAGTTAGTCTTTGGTCCTGAATTTGCTTCTCACACAAAAACCTTGAAAGGTTAAACTAACAGGCTCTGATGTGTTAATCATTAAGCTTCACAGACTGGTCTGGTTGGCAGAAACAGATAGAAAAGTGAGAATGATCTCAGGGACGCTGAGAGGAAGCCGACGTTGCACTGTAATATCAGATGCATAATCTTTGAGTTAATTTGAATTGCAAATATAATAGTTAAAAAAATTTTTAAACCACAACTGACATCAAGCGTGGCCTTAGGGTTGTTAAAGAAAACTGAGAATCTTTTTTGAGGCGTCAAATCCACTTTTATCAACTCTTAAGATTTGTGATCCTTACATATCACTTCATACTTTATCTACGTCATGTTCCACACTTCTGAGTCAGAGCGGCTGCAAAGAGAAAATACACTGGAATCCATTCAAATCATATTTCAATTCAATTAATTTTGATGATCAAAATAATAAAGTAAAGAACATTACTCCTACTTCTCTGCTATTCTCATAATGTGACAAGAGGCTGTTGTAATAGGCTTTTCGGTTATAGGCTTGCATTTACATTGCCAGTAGAGGTCGCTGCAGCCCCCTCAGTATTTCTACTCTCCTCATCCAACCCTCACCAAGAAAGAGAATACGTGTATTTACCAAAATGTTTAAAGACATTACAATTAATGTTTAGTTAATTCCATACCTTGTTCACCAGATGTAAAGCATGCTCTGCATCTGCTCGATTACAGGCCCCGATGTACCAGTCCTCCTCACAATATGTCTGCCAGTGGAATAGAGATCATAAAACTTACATCCTCCATTATTTCACTGAACATTTATTAAAAAATCAATTCTCAGCACTTTTTACCTGTTGAGGTTTTTCCTTTGGAACAAATTCGTGTTGGTCAAAGTCTTCTTTAGTTTGCGGCCACTCATGGTGATGACGTCCTGAATGCCCCCTTTCTTTAAGTAGATGTTAATGTTGACTTATGTGATCAATATGTGCGTAGTGACACTGATGAGCTGAAACATTACTCACCCAGATTCTGTTGCGACCTAAATAACAACAAGTAACAACAAGTAACAACATGAATAAATAAATCCATTTAAAAATACAGTTAGCAACAGAAAGGACTATTCCTGTGTTTTTAGGCTACACATATTTATTTATTTATTTATACACAAAATGCCTGATTAAAAAGCAAATTAAAATCTTACCTTGTTTCTAAATCGTGAGTTTCCAGATCCAAAGAATATCTGTGGTTGTTGTTGGGGCCTGAGACAGTTTCTGGACTCTGTCGACCTAAAATCCCATAATTACAACTGCCAATATGTTTTTCAACAAAATCATATTCTCTATTCTATTATATTACCTCTTACCTATGGTTTGTGAACCCAGTACTGCCTGTTAAGAGTAATGACAAGACAGTTAGATTCAAATAAAATGACAAGATGGTTAAGTGATGTTGTGTAGCAAGATTACAAGTTTTATAATAAAGAATAAAAAGTTTAAGTGTTGATAAACTACATTGTTTTATGGTTACAGCTCATAAAGGTCATGCTCCAGGACTTGTAATATAAATGGAATAAACAGAATGATTAAAAATAAGTAGCAGAAACAAAAGTGAGACACAGAATTAACAGCAAAATGACAAAAATCTACAATTCACTATAATTGTGTCGGAAAATAAAGCTGCGTTTATGATTACTTACTTTTTTAGTCCCCTTCTGTTGCCTGCTGAAATTAAACACATTTACATAAAATCACAATATGCTTTAATGCAGAAACCCTCCTGGCTTTTCTGTGATTATGATTCTAACCAGCAGATGGTGCGACAGCTGCACAGTGTGAACTGGGCGGGCCTCCTCTCGCCTTTCTACCATCCACATGTGGGACAGGGCCCCTTGGGGCTGTGGTGAGCGTCAGGGGAATACAACAACCACAGTGGAGACGTTCCCCTGGTGAAACTAACGTCTCTCTCTACTTGTTCTACCACACATTAGTCTGAGTGTGAGAATCAAACAGGACTCACTCTCTCCTGCAGGGATGAGTCCATCCAGGAGGCTGATTTACTAACTGCAGGGAGGAAGGTGGAGGTGATGGAAAATGCCTGGAAGAGCCAGACATCAGCTGTAAGTCTGTTTATAATCCACAGTTGAATATCTTGAATAGTATTGAACAGTAAATTACCTGTGGGAGAGCTGAGGAAGGAAAAGAGACAGAAAACAATGAATACAGTCAACAAACAGTCGATATGACCCTGTTGTACGTAGCTCAGGTGTTTACCTGGTTTCCTGGAGGCCCAGGTGTGAATCTCTTATCTGTAAAAACAACATGTTAGATTAATATCTGGGATGTGACTGTGAACTGGGTTTCGTTGTATATTTGTTCCTGTTACCTAAAATGTTTTTTCTTCTGCCGGGCTTCAGATCTCTATTTACTGAAGGTCCTGTGATTGAAAAACACAATGCAGAAAACTGAATATAATTTTTTTTGCATCCTACACATTAGAACAGTTCAGGGTAGAGATTTAGAAAAATTGACTTTAAGAATTATATGCATCAAAATCTACTGGGGTCAGATGACAAAATTTGTTTTTTTTGTGGCATTTATTATAGACACTCACAGTTATTAAAGTGAATATAAAGTTCTTATCAAATATAATAAAAGCATGTTTCTGTTCACTTGACAAATATTAAGAAGAGAATTAATCAGAGCTACAGTGGCAAAGAAATCTCTAACAGTCAATACTTAATTGTGACAAATGATATAGGAATAGAATATTTTAAAAACTGAAGTATCACTCTGAAGATCCACTCTACCCTGCGTCTGCAAAAAATATATATTCTCGCTGAGAGGCTCTGAAGTCAAATTCTACCGGATCTGCCACAGGAACATTTGTTTTTCATACATTTCTGTTCAATGCCGGAAACCCCGAGTTAAAAAGATGATGGAGGGAGATTTGAGGCACCTGATCTCGATTTCACTTTACCTGTCGTTGGTGGGATTTTTCTGTGTGGATATCTGGGCTGGGAGCTGGAGTTACCCTGATAAGACCAATAACATAATTATTATAATAATGATATAAAAGGGAGAAATGAAATGATAAAACAAAAAGTATATTTTACATATGAATTTCCCACAGAAACCTACTTGGATGCACACACAGTACATTGTTTGATTAATGTTATATCAGAGATTTACAGTAAAAGAATATTAGATTTATAGGAAAGTTGCTGATTTCTCTGAAGGTACAAGAGTGTACAAGTATAAGCAGGTATTCATTGTGGTTCAATGGTAATTATGTATATTCACTTGTGAAAGTCAAACAGAAACCTTACAGTGAGGAGTGAGGAGAGGCTCTGAGCTGATGACGACCACGGAAGATCCCTGTCTGCAGACCAGAAGAAACAGTGAAACGTTCATCAGTGTCCGTGACGATGTTAGAATCAGTGCCAGTTCACAGTTTCACTTTCTTGGAGTTTGTATCGTTCTCGTAACTCAGCAGCACATTGAATTGATTACAGAGGGAGAGAACAACCACAAGTGTGAACACATTTAAAGGCCACATTCAGTACATGTAAAGCTACAGACGTGCAGCTGTGAGGCCCCTGGCCGGGGGCCACATCCACGCAGCCGAGTAAAGGGAGACTGTTCACGCTATACGCTTCCCTCCGATAATTGTGATCTCCCGCAGTCTCACTCAGCCAACAGATGGCTCTAGAGACCCACTCGCAGATCATGCTCACTCAGCAGGAGCTCCGTCTCTCAGATCCACACTGCTTTCATTCTCATCGCAGTCTGTGTGTGTGTGTGTGTGTGTGTGTGTGTGTGTGTGTGCTTCATTGTGATCATATTCTCCAGAACATAGTAAAGAAAAAGTGAAACATACTCCACATCATTGTGTCAACTAGCAAACACAGCAAGTTTGTGAATCACAGCTTATTCTTATGCGCAGGTTATTTTAGTCTATTCCAGAACTATTTTAAAATGATTTGTGGTTTGTTTTTATAAATCGAAGGCAGATGGAAATATTGAGGGATCAGACTGCACTGAGATTTCTATTTTGTATATGTTATATTTAATTTTTTTGTATCTATAATACGTTTATTTTATTGGCCCTTATTTGTGCTGGACATTTTGTTTCAATTCAATATCATAATTCTTTCGTTGTTGCTACAATTGAGTCTAACAGAGGCGCAGAGAGATTTAGATTTAAGAGTCTTATAAATCCTTTAAGATTGTTTTACAATCTAAAAGAAAGAATTAGATAAGAAGAAATAATGAGAGTTAAACGGGAGGAGGGATATACAACAAAGGTCAAAGGTCAGATTTACTTCTAAAAATGGACAGAATTACTTGTTTTTTGTGATTTATTGTTGTTCACTGCACTGAAATATAAAAATATTACACACAGCAGCTCATTCTCAAATGATACTGAAGGAATTTAAAAACTAAACCTCCACTGGTTTGTGCAATAAACAGGTTTAGTTTTATGTTTTTGAGTGAAGACAAAGTAATAGACTTATTTAAGGTTTCTTTGAAAATTTAAAATTAAATTAAATTAAAATAGAACTTTAATCAAACTAAACTCATAGATAAGAATGAAAGACTAAATGCGCACATGAAAAAACACGTGCGCCAGCTTTTTCTTCTCTACCTGCGTACTCCATTTCATCATAAATGGGCCTGGCAGGAAGTATGCACACGCTCATCACTTCCTCATGGTCATCCACCACGGCGTACTCGGGCTCCGTGATGTCGCTGTAGTCACCGCATATCTGATTTCTGTTTCTGCTGCGATCCTGTGGAGATAAAAGTGCAGCTTCCTCATACTGAACAATAGACAACCTTCACAAACCTGCTACTTAATGAAAGCTTGTGTCTGGAGGTCTGAGACTCAAATGTTACATCACTTTTATACAATGCAACGCGCAAACCTACAATATGTCAAAAAGGCAAAGAGATTCTCAACACTGAACTCTTTGAACTCAATAAACGACTGCTTTTGATAAAAAATCCTTTTCTGCATTCACTCCCCTACTGGAAAAAAATACTTACTTAAATAATTAACTTTACAAAGGGAATTCAATATAGTCTGTAATGACATAATATACAGCCATTTATTCTGAGAGGACGTTTTATGTTTAGATCCTCGACACTCACACAACACCGATAAGCACAGGAGGAGATAATGAGCTGTTGCAACATCCCCCCTCTGCTCGTCTCTCAGGTATTTCTTTATCTTCACAGTTACACAGTTACACCGACACAGAGACGCACACGGTGTTGAAGTGTTACACAACAAACACTGAATGTTTCTGTGGATTAAAGTGTTTGCTGCTGCTCTGCACCTGTGGCGAAGCTGCAGAAATAGGTGGGATTAGGATGAATACGTTATCGCTGGGTTCATCAGTCACGGCCAGTCAAACCAGCTGCTCGGGTTTTTTAATTTGAAAGCTACATGGAAATGAATGTGTTGGTCCTGCTGCTGCACAACAACCATGAAACATTAGTGCAACACAGAGGCAGAATATTTCACCACAGGAAGGAAATGGTCGCTTGTGTAAGCAGGGTTTTTTGATGTCGTCCAAATGTAATGATGGCACAGTTTTAAAAAAGACAATAATTAATAGAACAACCACATGTTTGACAGTGGTTTGACAAGTTGACAATGTAAATGAAGTGTTGTCTAATTATTCAGAGAGAAATGTGGGTGAAAAAATACACTTTTGCAAAATATACATTTTATTGATTTTTGGCGCCTTTTTCATGACATATTACTGAATATTTGTTGTTTTCTCAGAATATTCGGGTGCTTTTCAACTGGTTTCGATTTGAGTTGTTTGTATTGTCACCACTCGGTGAGTGGTCATACTGGTGGCTTGTTGCAGTACAGGTCATAAACCCTGCCTCCTCCTTGTTAGCTTCTTGGACATGGACCAAACAAGTGGAGTAAAAGTACACAAAGTTTTCTGTCATGTTAGTTATGTCTCAGTTCTAAGTTTAGTTTTAATGACTTATTTGAGGCTATAAAAAGGGGTTGACATGTTATGATCGACAGCTGAGACTGACTCGTGATTGGTTGATGGCTCCTCTCCACGATCAGCACTGCACAGACTCCAAATGATGTCAAAAGTGCACGATGGCTGCGCCTGTTTCTGCGATAGTTTAGATTTGTTTTTGTACAACGGGAGGAAGAGGAGACGCGTCGTCCATCTTTATCTACGTCTATGTTGTTAACACACATTCATCTGTCAGTTAATTATTCAGTCACAACTTATACCGGCACTGGATCAGATTCTAAGTGTTTGTTAAAGTATATTTCATCATATTTCCGGAGAAGAAACAGGCACATCCTCTCTTCAGCCTCAAATCAATCAAATATGAGGGTTTTCAAATACGTCCTGGAGCACAAATAATTAACAACACAGTCAGGGAACCTTAGTCTAACTTAAACTGTTTATTTCCAATGTGTGTGTGACTTTGATCTTTGTTAAAGAAGTAGAGAATCACAAGGACATGGCACAAAAAGAGCTTCTCTGTGGTTCTGAAGAGGCAAAGTGAGGGTCACCTCAACACTTAGCATCACCTTTAATTGCTCTGTGCTGCTTTTCTGAAAAAGACCGAGAGCTTTTCAAAGAATTCAAAGGGACAAAAATCCCCCTGAATGTAAAAATAAAAGCAGCTTTTGTACGAACCAAATGAACAATGATTCATCACAGTCAAATATTCATTATATTCATAAACACAACAAGATGTTAATGTGCACATTTCATCTCCAACAGAAAAAGCTCATACAAATAAAATTAGACTATAACTCTCCCTCACAACGTTGATACATCAATGTTATTTAGTGGGAATTTGAAAGATGATTATTGCATAAATTCATTAAAACAAAACAGAGAATAAATGAAGTAGGAATATGAATAAAAGGGATATTAATGCAACGCTGGGAAGAATCAGCGTCTGCACTGTGTTGTTCTTGCTGTGCACTAACAATGACAGATCAGAAACTGGCTCTATACTCCTTTCTGTGCTGAAAGGTAATTATCATGTGGCGCCAAACTCCCCAAGTTTCCCCCCCCGGGAACGTTCATGTGGAACCAGCAGGGAAACGCTGTGGACACGGCCGCTATAACTCACCATTATCACAGCTGACTCATGGCCGGTCCCTCTCACAGCGGCTAGAGACAAAAATGAAAACCATCATTAGTTTTGGTGATACGCTAAAGACTGCAGCCTCTCTGTGCTTTTCTTCCTCAATGAGGTTTTATATAAAACTACACAGAGCTGTATGTTTTCACATGTCTAACATGCAGGCGAAATAAATAGTGTCTGAATTCACTGAGAAACTAAGATTTGAAATGTATTTATTTGTGACAGAATCACCTGAACTGTGAAATGATCCTTGTGCTGCGGACAGAGCAACAGATGCTGTTTGAACAGCTTAAATAAATGATCAGATGAGCCTCAGTCATTTTTATGTTTTTCTGTAAATTATTTTTATATATATATAATTATTTCTCAGTAAAAGCTGGTTAGTGTTAGTTTAACACTACTGCTGCAAAGGTGAATATTCATATTTTTTTGAAGAAATTCATTGAATGCTCATCGGTGCCACGTTTAAGGCAGAATAATCCCAACTTTGTGTTGATTTATAGAAATTCCCACTTTTGTTCACAGTGGTTGATGCCGAGCAAAGGTTAAACAGCTGTGCTTTAATATACAGATACAACCATAAACTATTAATAACAAGTACATAATATTTATAACAGAAAAATAAGTTTCAGAGGATTTTATGGTGGAAAGTTTGAAATAATTAAAGGTAAATTACTTCACATTATCTCTCTACATTGAAACTATCACATGAGAAAAACATCTAAATTTCTCAAGATTTTCTATCAATTTTAAAAATCCTGTTTCCAGGAGTGAAGAGAAGCTCAGGGTCAGAGCTGATCAATCACTTTTTGATTGACAGTTTTTCTTTTTCTTGAAATCTCCTTGGACGTGAAGGGAAGCAAAACAGGAAGCAGGAAGGAAACCTGCCTGAAATAGAAGTTCAGAAAGGCCCAGAGAAAGTGAAAATGCCAGAAGACATTACAAGCTACCAACTCACTTCCCAACAGGCAGAGTCAGACTCAGTATTGGATTTGGCACCATGGTCCAACACTCCGCGGGGCTGCCTGTCTACTTTGTGGAGCTTAGTTGGCCACGGGAAGTGGTGTTGGATGAAACGAAAAGGCGGAGATTAGATACATGGGAGCTAGTGTCTGAGGTTGAGCAGTTATAGTCTGGAAAACAAACTTCTGCCCCATGGAAATTGGGTGCAGAGGATTTGTGGCAACTCAAACCAACGAACTGCTGAAGGATTTGTGACCCGGCTCCGCTGTGGCATGGAGAAAATATCGAGTGCAGAGCGAGAGTGAGCTCAGGCCGAGGACAGACGTGATACCAACAGGGTTCAAACTAGGAAATACCATTAACACAGCATTGCTTTTGATTAAATATCATTTAATGTTGTCTATAATGTTCTAGTTGGTGTTAATTAAAGTGTATTTATACAGTGACTTTTAAATCAAGAACCAGGTCTTTTATTACATTTGCTGTATTTTCTTTTTTTTAATCCTAATATACACCCAGTTCACATCCGCAAATTCCATACGTGATTACATGTTTTTACATTCAAATATAAATATTAGATTAAATCATAAATAATAGAGATAATAAATAATCGAACAGCAACTGGATTCTTGTTCTTTTTACTCAAAGTGTGATTCCCCTCTTTGAGAAAGAGAGTCCTGCACTTCAAAGACAATCTCTTCTTTAAATTTCTGAGGTTTTTCATCTATTTTTAACGTCCGAGCAGCTTCTCTGCTTCTCTGCTCCGTCCTCCTCGTTCACATCGACACAAATACCTCCATTAAAAGTGACCTACCTTTTGGACTGGCCTCAGCGAGTGACCGGCGATGTGTTCCAGGAATAGAGAGAACACGGTTTACACATGAACTCCTGGTCTGCTTCAAGTCTCTGTGACGGAGGTAACCAGCCCACTGCAGTCACCCAGAATGACTTCCTGTGTGGTGAATAACTGTGTGAGGTCTTCACACTTGTTTTAAACACAAAGAGGTTTGTTTCGTCCTCTGCGTCCATCCTCTGATTTAACATCTCAAAGC
The DNA here is from genome assembly GCF_009819705.1 of Hippoglossus hippoglossus. Lineage (NCBI taxonomy): Eukaryota > Metazoa > Chordata > Actinopteri > Pleuronectiformes > Pleuronectidae > Hippoglossus > Hippoglossus hippoglossus. The sequence continues at coordinate 20,611,158 of NC_047160.1, forward strand.
ATTTTGAGGCATCAGCTGTGACACATTGTTTTTTTAAAATGCCTGTGGAGCTAATTTCTGCATCGACCTCTTGACATTTAAAAAGGTGTGATCTCAAGCTGCAGTCTCAAAGTTTCCTGTGCTACCTTTTGTCATACACAGAGTGTGTGTGTACGTGTTTGTGTGTGTGGGGGTCTGTATATTCATGAAACCACTGTTCAAAAATTCAAAAATCCAAAGTATGATTCTGAAAACCAGGCCCTGAGCGATTGTTGAGTAAATCTTGGCAAAAAAAACAGAATTTATCATTGCTGCAGGTATTTCTCTACATTTGAGCAAAGGACACGCTGACATTTCAACTTCTGCTCTGTCAAGTGCAAGAGGAAGCAGGGTGACATTTTCTCCTTTAATTAGATCAATCCCCTGGCTTCGTTTATATATCAAACAAGAAGACGAACACAATTCTAACTTGTGACAATATTTTACTCGAGCTTAACCTTTCAAAGTGATATTTTCCCTCAGCTTAATATTTTCATTTTATACCACAAACACTTAAAAAAAGGCACATTTACAGCACTCAGATGAATAAATGCCAAACAAGGTTTGTATCAGGGGCAGATGAAGGATTTTTTAAAATCAGGGTCCATGCAGGGGTCACAATTTAGCTCTATAGCTTTGATTCAAAGCCACACGACACCGAATATATATAATGAACATTGTTTCTTCTTCAAGCACATTTCTACTTCAAAAAAGATTGGAAAATAAAAATAGATAAAATAAAAACTTTAACAAATTGTCATATTTAATGTCAGTATTGTTAGAAAGTGACTATCTTTTTTAAGACAGGGGTATTTCAGCTGTGGCCAGTGCCCCCTGGCTCAACCCCTGGATCTGCCCCTGTCTGCATTAATCAGAATGATGGTTGTGTACTATGCTGGGTTACACTCACATAAAGCAAAACCCAGACAATTAGAGGCATTACACTCCGGCTATTAATCGGCACACAAGAGCTGAAATGAGGCAGAAAATATGCTGAATCACGCTGAGAATATTTTCAGCGTCGGCCATGAAGCCGGGTTTTATTGGTCCGTGCAGCACCGGCAGCAGTTACAGATAAAGAGACGAGCATCACTCACTCTTATTGTAAACCTTGCAGCCGGTGCAGGATATTATAAAGGTGATGTTCTGCTTTAAGGCCTTTTCCTCTCAAACCTTCAAAGATTGTGGCCTCAAACATAAAAGCTCTGCTCACCAGGCACTGCAGGTTATTCCTTTGAATTTAAGTATGTGGGAAAGTTTTGGTGCTAAATTTGACAAAGGTAAAGGGAAACTTTGGTATTTTACATTTACGTCGTTGCAGAACTGATGATCTCAGTAAAGATTAAGACGACTGGCTGATCGACACGCTTAGTGACTTGCCTCTGGTTTGAGTGGAGCAGTCCGATGGTGTTACTGTCTGCAGTGCGTTGGAGGCCAGATGCAGCTGAGCACAGGCGCACAAGGTCAGCCTCTCTCCTGTGGTTTCTTCTGCAATGGTATAGCCTGACTTCCTGTGAGAGATTACCATCTAGCCTCTCATATTCTCATGGATGCTTATCTTTTGAGCCGCCAACGCCAACTCCCCGGACGTCTCTACACCTTGGCCCCCAGCGACAGCCCCATCAGCCTGTCAATCTGGCAGCTCATCCTGTGTCCTCCTCCCAGCAGCCAAAAAAAACGAGCCGTCGTCCCCCTTCGCTGTCCTGGACCTGTCACTGGGAAATAAGATCCAGAGCCGCAGCCTGAGGGGTGAGAAACATGGAGGATGAATATGGGGGGTTTTTGAGAGAAATGTTCTTCATGCATTCACGGGCGTCATGTGATCGTAATCATGAACCACATCAAATAGCCACTGAATAGCTGCTGCTCCTTTATTACACAGAATAACCACAGAGTTAAGGTAAATGTGGCCACGCATTTCCCATGAATACATTTCTTGACTTTCACAAATTACTCTTGAAGATTTTTTTCATATCACAGCTTTGTTTCCGGCTGAAACGGCTGGATGGGCGCAAAAGTTTGTTCAGTCAACCATTTAGGTTTTCATGTCTCATCCAGCGCATTTATCTGCTCCAAGATTTGACGTGTCCAAAACTGACTGACTATTTTAAAACTAATGAATTTCCCATTAACCTTAACCACGTAGTGTAGAAGTACATTCTGCCCCGAAGAAGCTGCGCCGGTCAGAGGACGTATTTTAAACTTCACTTTTAAACACAAAAACCATTACCCACTCCTGGAGAGACAGTTCATATACAGCACCTTTAATATCAGCACATTAACGTCACACACAGTAAACTGTTCTGCATGAAAACTTTAATTCATATTTGTGATTTACAGATTTACAGCTGACAATTCTTGTTTAATTGTTTATGGCTTATAATGTAATATTCTTGTGAAAATAGATGATAGATAAATTAATTTAAGTCCAATTAAAGCTAGAAGATAGAATTTCAGCATTTTCAATCATCAATCCTTAAAAGTACAAGTCATTTTCAAGTAGAGTACTTAATTATCAAACACAGGATGAAAATAAAGCCCTAAATCCTGATAATAATTCTAATATGTGGATAATAATAAAGTTTCAATCGATCCATGAAGCAGGTGCTTTCTTGTAGAAATGTTGGTGTCCGAAAGTTACAGAAATTCCTCTGGTAAGCATTTTAGTTGAAGTACATACTAATACCTTCATCTAGAGTCTGTAGACCGTTCATTATTGCCATAGAAACCATGATAAAGATAGGAAATGGCCCTAACAAATTTCTGTTTTTTACTGTTACTTTCAGATGAAACTTAGTTAGAGTCTGTAGGTTTTATTCACTGTGCGCTCAGCCTCATCTGCAGCTTATAAGAGAAGGATGAGATGATGCCATAGAGCCAGATAAGATCTGGGAGAGGGAGAGGGCAGGTAGTCTTGCCAGTCGGGCTATCTATCTGATGAGAGTGTGATTCAGCAGCGTGAATAATTAAAGCCGGGAGCACTGATAGGAATCTGTAGACGCCAGGCTCGGATAATACTGGACGGATATCGGGGGCCTCCGGTGCAGGGAGGTGGCGGCCGGGACGACATTAGTCACCGTGCCCGTGCCCCAGGCAGCCGTCAGGGCACCGAGCTGAAGGTCAGGAGATGATGGATGGACAGAGACCGGCGGTGGCTCACCGCTGAAGTTGACTAGAAAACGAATGTCCTGTACATGAAATATTATCCCCATGGAGGAAGATACCTGATCTGATACTGCAGCAGCGTGTCATGGCTTTGTGAACTTTGTGAAAAGCTGCGGTCCATCAGCTTGAAATGCCGTTTGTGACAAGGAGAGGTGGAAAGAAGGAGAATTTCTTCCATTAGCAGAGGCAGCGTTTTGTTGATGCTACATCAGAACAATCTTAATCCTAAAATCATTCATCGTAATTACTCCTTAAAGGGTCAAAAGTATTTTTTGCATCGTCTGGTGTTTCTTGTTGAAGGGTCAATGGCATTTTTGTTTGTCCCGCATCGTCATTGTTTTTCCCTGTTTAGTAGATTTCTCAGACTTCTTTAGTAGCAGCTGCGTAGAAATGAACTGAGCCCTGAGCGTTCGGGGGAGGATGTTATTTTTGAGAACCAGTCCTCTGCGATTCTGCTACAACTTCCCACTCAGTGACAAAAATTTAAATTCATGTTTGTCTTGCAAATGATGTCGCACCAAATATAGACAGGTAGTGCATGCAGAAGTTGAAACAAGCCTCTGTAAGAACCCAACCACTAAAGAGCGTCCTCCTCCCACCCGAGTATTAGTATGTTTTTTTGTACCTCTGTCTTAGTCGCCTCCATACACTGCTACATTCATTATAATGGTAGCAGTGTGTCGGCAGAGCCTCCACAACGCCAAGGAGCCCCGTATTCAGGTCAACTCACAGCCAGAACTATTCCTTGATTATTCCGTATTTATCAGGCGTTCCCCCACTGTGGTGCGGAGTCTCTGGAAGATGTGTCTTGGTGAGACGGGCCCTGGGCTAATGAGCTGCGTGCTAGCCTGCTGATTGCCGGGCTACGAGCTGCGCTTCACCCGGCTCAGAAGTCACATTCAAATAATCATCTCACTCAGGCCGAGGCCAGCCAGTGATGTGGGAGAGCAATGCTAATGTGGAGGCGTTGGCTGCCTCGTCGATAAAACACCCAAAGTGCTTCCACTAAACACTCACACGCTGCAGATGTGGTTCATGACTCGAGTGGCAAACATGTGTTTCGCTTGCTGTGCAAGAAATGTGTTTTGAATGGCTGCCATTACACAGAGATTAGAGATCTGCAGCCTGTGAGGTTGCACTGTAGTTAAATGCAAATGTCAACATGTGCTCACCAGGTTTGTCACGCTCAGATCTGTGATTTTGCAAATGAATACTGGTTTAATTTTGCAGGTATTTAGTTGGACACATTGAAATGTTGCTCTCATGATGCTGTGAGATGAGAACCGGAGTCAAATTCATCTTAAATTAATATTAGTTCAAATTTCATCACAATCCATCCAATGGTTGTCGAGACACTTCACTCAAAATCACAAATATCAACCAAAATCATCTGGTAACCACAAGTGTGTGTATTAGATTTCACTGTAATCCATCCAGTACGTCAGCCTGGACCAAATGAGTCTTTTGACTTTAAACCTTCTCCACACTGTGTTATTTTACCTTTATGATTCATGAATGGACTCAAATTTGAACATTGACTTTTATAAATAATCAAATTAGCCTGTGAAAAACTGTCATGTGTAAGTTTCAGCTTTAAGTTTTTAAATTTCACCAAGGGCACGGCCGTGGTTTTCTCAATTTTTTAATTTCATTTTTCAAACTAGAATTTGCTTTAGTGCAATGTCAAAATAGTGGGACAGTGAGAGGACAGTGTGTGTCTGAACAAATTGAAAACAATACATTGCGAATGTCTGATGTTCAGGGTCATTGTGAGTTGCACCACAACATGTGGTTACCTCCAGGAATATTTGAAAAACATATTAGACCACAAAAAATAAAGCATTACCATCACACTTAATGACTCATTTATTTGGTTGTGAGTTATGTTACAAAGACATTAAAACATACATGTATATTATAAATGAGCATTAACTGAAATAATTCCAGGGATATTTTATAATTCCGGTTTATCATCTGAAAAATTCACAACACCACATATTTACATAGACCAAGATATAATTTCCTGTACATTACGTATTAAACATGCACCGATACCGAGAAATGAAAAGTCCGACTGATGAAGAATCTTTTTTTCTGCCGCTCACATGTTCATTTCCTGTTTAGTTGTGCACCTGGTAAACACCCGTACAATCTCCTCAGGGCTCCAACTGCCTGTGGCGAGAGACACTGATAGCATCTGCATGTGTTCTCTGTAAAAATAAACAAGTAAACACTGTGATATGTTGAATTACAAAGCATCTGCTGCATCTGAAAGTGTAACGTTGTGTTATCTACACACAGAATAAAGAGAGCTGGACTTTTTTACTGATTTAAATGAGCAATTATCAAAGTTGTTAGTTTGTTAATACATTTTCTGTCACTTCTCAGTTTCAGCTCTGGAGCACTGGTTGGTTCCTGGTTGCCCGGGGCAGCGATGAATTTACCATATACTGTGGAGATCATAAATAAAGATGGCTGACGCATCTCCACTTCTTACTCCGATCCAGAAAAGAAGCCAAAATATCACGAACACTGCCATTTTGTGCTTCTAGAGTTAGAGTCTGTGCAGTAGCGATCGGACGATGAACTACTAAGAGCTTGATGTGGTGATACATTCAAACATTAAGACAGAGTCAGACTGACAAGATGAGTTAAAGCTTCAGAAAACTTTGCAGAAAATAGAACAATCATGTACCTTTACCCTGCGGTCAAATTACACCACTTAGAAAAAAGGTCAAAACTCCATGGACTGACTTTTAAAAGGAGCTACACACACACACACACACACACACACACACACACACACACACACACACACACACACACACACACACACACACACACACACAGAGACACACACACACACACACATGTACGTAGCCCCAGCCATTGTGATCAGGAATAATGGATGAGCAGCAGTGTGGTCAAGTCTAATTAAAACAACCTCTTGACCACTGAATCCTGATCCTCACTTTCCTGGACACCTCTTGTCTGCTCACGTGTAGCAGCCTGTCGGGAGAGCAGGCATCAGACCAGCAGGTTCACAGTTCAGCTCCTCTCCCCGGCCGCGGCCTCCGGTAAATGTGGCTCTACATCACCTCGGACACAATCCATCCCCATTAACTGGGAGCTGCAGGAGCCTATTTCATCCTCATTGCCTCTGGTGCCTGAGTCCGACAGCCGCTTCCATTCATGTAATCCAGGAATCTGGATGTGCTGTGCCCCGCCGCCGAGGTTCAAGTGGCTGAGAGGACACGACGGGGCAGAGAATGGGAGTTAATTGACTGTGCGATGACTGTAACGATTTGAACCAGACAAGAGTGTGAAAACCATCATTAGATCCTCGGCAATTAGCACCGCTGCTAACAGGAAATGTGGCACCCATGCAAATGATGTTTAATATACACACATTACATTTGCTTGTGCATAAGTGATCTATCCATCTGTCCGTCTATCTATCTATCTATCTATCTGTCTGTCTGTCTGTCTGTCTGTCTGTCTGTCTGTCTGTCTGTCTATCTATCTATAGTATTTTTGATACTTTTGTCATCTTTAAAAAAAAGATGCTCCTCTCTGTAGTTCTACACGTGTTTAAAGCATGAGGAAACAACCTGTCTTTAATCATCAGACTTTTAATTTGTTGTTGTCCTCCTTTTGTTTGTTGTTGTGTTTGGTTTTTGGATTCATATCCTTGCACTGTGAGTTCATTGTTTCGTATTTTTTTCTGAAGCTTCTTTCCGAGTGTGTGTTACTTCCTTCCTCTGATGATAACCTGTTCCGCCTTAATTCGTCTCACCTGAGTCTTGTTCACTTTGTGTATTTAGTCTGGTCATCTTGTCTGTGAATGTTCCAGTGGTTTCATGGCTTTTCTTATTATATGTTCGACCAGGTCACATTTTTTGCATCTCTGTTTTGACTGTCAACCTGTTCTCCTCTAAGTCAAAGGCTGTTAGATCTGTCCTGGTCTGACATCTGTATTTGGGTCCTCATCTGTTTCCAGTCCTTCCACCAGTATTTAGCACTTCAGCAACATTATGAACAGGGATGTATTTAACTATCTGAGCTGTGGTTTTCTTACATATCACGAGGTGGAGGCTGATGCTGTGCACAGTGCGTTTTCCTGTGTACTCTGCTTATCTTAATTCATGCATTTCCTGGTGTAAGCCTGTTCCTGAGACTGATTGAGGTTTATCGTTCTTTACAGAGGAAATATGAAACCATGCACAGTGAAGTTTTCATGGTGCTGCTCAAAACTTACACAAACTCTACAGAGAAAACTGAAAGCTTGAATAAATGATATATGTCACTCGTGTAAATCTGAAGCTCCAGGTTATTTTTGTCAGTTGAAGGGAACTGACAGTGTTAACATCAGTGTGATGACACAGGGAGGTGTTGCGTCACATTTTTTGGCAGTCACCACTTGGTGGTGCCAGTTATCCCACATCTCTCATCTCCCTGGTTTCCTCTGTAAATATATTCAGCAACACTTTATTATAGATTTCATGGAGGATGTTTCATAAAGAAGATGGTGTCAAGACAAGAAAATATAACAGTAGGATTGATGCGCTTACTGTTAAATCTACAGACGGTTGTAGAATATACTTGTTAAAAATAAGTTGTGGAAGTAATACTTTGTGTTTTGACTGATTTCTCAGTGTGATAAGAAAACAGTGATGGTTCAAAGTGATTCATTACAAAAACAATAAAAAAAGCATTTTGTTTTTCTTTTTCTTTTAATCCAAGGTCTTCTTTCATATTGTGTCGGCATTACTGCTTTTGTAAATTTTAGGACATTGTCGAGAGGGGATTTGCATCTCTTTAACATTTTTAAATCTTGCGTTGATAAATACTCTATAATAACCATGACGTGCTGCGGTCGATTAGCACCAGAGTGCGGCCCAAATGTTCGGAGTAAAAGAAAGAAAGGAAAGGAGAGGATTTATTGAAAGGGTCGTGTGGATGGAGGTGGAATGAGTGAGGAGGTAATTGTCCGAGGCAGAGGGCAGGAGGTGCAGTGAGGAATGGCAGGAGCGGCCGGGCAGGGTGGATGAATGAGGGAGGCAGCAGGTGAGGGCGGGTTGTAGAGCAAGTAGCCGGGCAGGCGGGTGAGATGTGACCCTGGAGCTCCGGAGGTAACAAATGGACGAGGAGAGAGCTCATGAAGAACACTAGAGAGGCCTGAAGCGTTAATACCACTGTAGCTGGAATAAGAGTCTGGTGAAAGGGTGAGTGAAGAGAGATACTGGAGGATGATGAGTATAATGGAAGGCAGATGTGTCATCAGCATGAAAGATGGAGCCAGGGTAGACACACACACACACACACACACACACACACACACACACACACACACACACACACACACACACACACACACACACACACAGTCTGCAGTCAGACCAAGGGTGAACTCAAGCAAAGATACATGCAAACTAGAGGGATGGCGCCTTCACCATAAAGTATTTTTCACATTCTAAAATTTGTTTTGTTCTTACTTCCTGTTGAAGTGAAACCTTCGCTGTTAGTGGTTCTCCATTCCCATAATACACGTCGTCTATCTGTCTGGGTGTGGGGGCATCTCTGAGAAAAGTGTGTGTGTGTGTGTGTGTGTGTGTGTGTGTGTGTGTGTGTGTGTGTGTGTGTGTGTGTGATGTGTGTACTTGTACATATATCTTTGGACTTTCTGACCCACTTTCAATGGGCTGCTTGAGACTTGCTTTTAGGCTTAGAACTAGGTTTAGTTCGGGACTAGGGTAACTCGTGGTGGGTAAGGGGCTGGGGGCAGTGTGGACGTCCAATATCTACCGCATCCTGTTAGATGGGCACGTACACACACAGATTTGTGAAACTATCCTCATCAGGACTTTGGTTTGTGTTTATGATGGAAAAAGTCTTAAAGAGATAACAAAGAAGAGCATACACACACACACACACACACACACACACACACACACACACACACACACACACACACACAGACAACGATGGCTGGCCTCATAGACTCTGGAGCTGGTGCCATATTTCAGGTCTAGTGCCTCTAAATTGGGTACAAGCCCCTCGTGGAACAATTGAACCACTGTGAGCTGAGCATGAAAAAACCTGACTGACCTGACCTGTTTCATTTTATTATCAGGTCACTGACCACAGCTCTTCATTCAGACTGCTGCTGTGAGAATTTTACTCAGCGCAGGATTTTCTTTTGTAATAAATGTGTCTACGAGGAAACAAATCAGCGAATCGCAGAGATGTTATTTTTCCTCAGATGGAATCAGTGTGGTGGGGCAATATTAATTTTAGCCGTGACAGTTTTCAGCCTATCGTGTGTCAGAAGTACAGTGCATCACATGAATAGCTTTAGTTACCCGTGGTGACTGCGGCAGGATTGTTGGTGTGAGACCGGCTGGTCCGAGTGTCTCTGAAGCTGCTGATCTCCCTCAACAGTCTCAACAGTTTAAAGCAAAAGCCTTTTTATCAGCAGACAGAAACACCTCGCTGTAGACAGAGGTCAGAATAGAACTGACTGACAAGTTCAATGTGACAGAAAGTCTGTGGTGACTCAGATAACCACCACTCCACCTGCAGAAACAGCAACAACACAAGATTAACTAAGAGACTGAAGCTGCAGTGGCCACAGGCTGCATTTCTGATGTGACCTGCAGATGTTGGGGATCGGAATTTGGCATCAACTGCAAAAATCCATTGACCCAACCTCCCTTGTGTCAACAGTCCAGGCTGGTGCTGGTCCACGGCTGCAGGTCATGATTTCTGACGCAATTCAAGCCCCTTAATAACAATCAGTCTTTATTTGAATACAACAGACTGTATCTTTATATTGCTGCTGACAATGTGCCTCCCTTCATCACCACAATATGTGTCAGGATAGAAGTAATGCACTTTAAGTTAGTCACACTTTAAATAACGATAACTTAATTATGCGTAATGATGCTGAAATCGGAGGTTAAAAGCTGTGAAATGAAGCCGTAGAGCTATAAAAATATATAAAGTTAAAGTTAAGTACATTCACTGATACATTTACGGAGTGTGATGAAAAAGTAATGTGAAAGTTTAGTAGAAATAGTAAACATGATTTAAGGGGGTAAAAGCGGGTTGAAATGTTCAAAAGATGTTTGTTTACATTCTTTGTAGATAGTTACCATCGTAATCTAACACGTTATATTCACAAAGGAACAATTAATCTTTAAGTCACAACGTGCTCTAAGATATTGTTTTGTTTCCGAACACATTCCTGGGGGAACTTGTTGTGTTTTTTCTCATTCGAGTTAAGCTACTGTTGTGGAAACATTATAGCTAAACCCCCCCGTGTGGTTATTTCCCCCCCGTCTTTCAGGTGCGTAACAAATACACTATCTTCTAATGGTCAAAGAAAAAGTTTCCTCGAGCTGTTTCATGAACACACGCGTCTCCAGTCCCCAGATCTGAATCCAATCAAACACCTTTGTAGAACGAGAGATTGGCAGCGTGAAAGTGACGGATCAGAAGAACTGATGTGATGCAATAATACCAACGTCTCAAAGGACAGTCTGACAGTTTGAGGATCAAAGAGAGTGTTTGAAAAGTATAAAATGAAACTGAATTGAACTAATCTGTATTTTTATTTAAAGGAATAATTCAGCTTTTACATTTATATGAGTTAGATGATAAAACTAACACTCACAGGTTGGTGTGGTGCAATTTCAGGGACAGAAGCTGGACAGGAAACAACCTAACCCTGTCCAAACTAAAGCCAAAAAATAAAAGTCTACTTCATCTCAAACACAATGTCTTTTTTAAATACAGAGATAAAACCAAAGAGTGAAGATGAAAAGCTGCAGTTGTCGTTACACAGCCAGGCAAACTACGCTAAAAATCAGCTGGTTGTATTTAATGTAAAGACATAGTAGTGGTCTCCATGTTATTATCTACAACGTTGTAACTCTCATCAAGAAAATCAATCAAGATATTTAACAAAGCACAGATAGAAACCACTTTATTTCACTGGGGGATTGGTATCATCTTGAGGTAAACAATAAGATGGATCAGGAAATAGCTGAGAGAAATACTTCAGTAAAAGGAGGAGAGGAAGGAAATGACTGTCCACCGCAGTATCTTAAAAGGGAATCAATGTCACATCCGGAGGCAGAAGCACTGTGGTCGCAGCACCTCTCAAAAATGTCTCGCCTCGCCAGCTGCCACCTCACGTTGGCACAATTCAAAAATTGTGAATGATGGAAAGTTATGGCTGGTCAAAAGTTTGGGTTTGGGTTTCCAAATGTTAATGAATGCACCCTGGAGTCTCCTAGGCCCCTCTAATGGGAGCTGTTTAAGACTATATGATGAACGAATGAGGAAACTGACAAACAGCTCTGTCACTCTGTGGAGCTGCAAGAGGACACATGACACACATTTGTTCAGGGATGCAAATTCATTCAAAACTCGCTACCTGACAGTTTCACCACATTTTCAAATTGAAGCTCAGAGAAAGTGACTTTTGTTCGTTTGATAAGAATCACTGGATAAACATCTTGGATCTTTGGCAACTCCAAGCCAAAAAAATGGAAAATATCAATTTTTCTCCCCATGAGCCAGTTTTAACCTTTTAAAAAATCATTTGCATATTTACTGATCACTTTGAATCCTGTCTCAGGGATCTGGTGGAAACATTGTGGTTGTGCAGGAGGATGGTTTTGGCTATTCCTGGCACAATAATCTGATATTTTTGATTGGCACTATCTTCATTTGAAGGTTTTTTATAGAAAATATTGACGTGTGACATGTGCAATTAAATCAGCATATTTCCGCAACCCCTAAAGTCTTGTCACTTATGAATATTTTTCTACATCCACCCTCAGTCACATCAGATAATAGAGCAATTTTACATGTTCCTATGTTTGTAAAAATGCTCAAATTAACCGATTCTGAAAACCGATGATTCGTACATTTTAAAGTGCATCCCTCCTGGATTATTACTCTATTATGTTTCCTAACTGTTCCTCTTGGGACCAAAGGGAAATTGCAGCAACCTCACAGCAATAATAAAAAAAAAAAAAACAGCACTTGCAATGCTACGATGACTTAATCTGCACACGACGAGCTGAAGAGAGTTTTGAGACCGTCTGCATTGTGAAGTTTCCCAACGCAAAACCTTGTCCCAGATATTTGAATCCACTCTGAGCAAGGCGATGAAATTATTACATCAAACTGAGACATCAGTGAACTGTTATTCTTATTTCTGCTTGTACCGTGATGGAGGGAACTGAGGGAACAACTCAGCATTTAAGGGAAAACATTGTTAGATTGGATCAGAAAACACTTCCCTTGTTCTACCTGTTTATGCTTTTGAGCTTTTAGCAACATCTTCGTAACTTTGTTCATTTCTGAGCACTAGAGATATGGATTTCTTCCTTCGTTATGCTATGCTAAGCTAGGGGCTGCTAGTGTCAACCTAACATTTAGTGTATTGATTTTCTCATCAAACTTTCTGGAAACATTTCTCAAATGTTAATGTGTTATCTCAGTGATCCTGATCCTGATCTTCAGCAGCCTGCAGCGTGTTGTGCATGCCAAGCTGGAGCGTTGCCAGGTCTTAAACCAAAGCGGCCTTCACTCTCACTGAGGCCTCACACATTCTCAGGGTCAAAGGTGAAATCCCCCCCCCCATCTATTTGCAAGCAAACAGGAATGCGTCCAGACCGACAGCAGCTTCCGATGTAACGTTTCTCCTCCAAACTGCAGAAGGTTGGAGCAGCAAGTGAAGAGGAAATTGCGGTGCACTGCTCAGAGAGAACGAGACCACAAGACTGACTCTGTCTCTGCCCTCCTAATCCCTCCACCCGTCTAATCCCTCCACCCTTCTCTTTTCATCTCTCTCCATCACCGGAATTCCAAATGGGTATGAATGTTTTTCCGCCCGCTTTTCCTCAAAGCTGCATATTAACAATTGCATCGCGGCGCAAATGACATCGGCAAGGTGCAGGGACCGACCTTCATTCCTCCGCAGAGGGCACGCCAGTAAATCCATTTCTCCAGAGATGCGGTTCACTGAATAACAAATCACGGGGGCAGACACGGCTCTCTCTCCTGTTAAAGAGGCCTATTGCTAGAAGCTTCCCCCACGGGGCCTGTAACACCAGGGGTTTATTATGAGGAGAGGGGAGTGGACAAACAGGGGATGTGCTGCCATAGAGAACTTTACCTCCAAACGTGTGAAACCTGCTCTCCTCTTTACAAATTTCTTTGCTGATAATAGCCACTGTTTAAAGTAGTGACGCCTTGTGTGTAATAAATAAATTCTTGCTGTTCACACACCCGCGAACATTATCGACGATGCCCTCGGTCTCATCAGGGAGAGATGCACAGCCCCATTTTTGCGCTGATATCTCTCTGCTCCAGCACAAATTCCCGCACATCATTTCCCCCTCGAACCAAATCAGCCCCGTGGTGCATCAGCCACCCGTCAAAATCTATTAAGGTGGCTCACATTTCACGAAACACCTTATCTTGCTTCACGACCGGTGTAACGTTATTTACACCCCGCAAACAAAATGGTTCCGGCAGTGTCGTGGCTGATAAGGGCCTTTAGTCATGGAGCGAGGTGACAGCCACCAGATTACAAGTTGGTGATTTACCTTATTCATTCCTGTGACCTAGAAAAAGAAGGCCAATTTCACTACACTCTGCTGTTCCCCCGCAACAGACTTCATTTACTGTCTGAGGTGTTGTATCGAATCTTCCTCCCCAGGATTGTTCAAACAACTTTACTGTGATTTGAGAAAAGATTGGTTTGCAGATTGAAGGAGGTGAGTTTCACAGGATTTGCGGGAAACATTATAGGTTTGCAGGGACTTGGATTGTATCTAGTTTCTGTTTTGTTGACATCCAGTTTACTTGAAGGGAAATTTGTGTTTTTTTTCAACCTGAGTCTTATTCTAAATATGTTGCCGCTTTTGTCCCCCAGGAAAATTAAATTTGACAAAACAACTTATTTCTGCAGAAGCACTTCAAGCCGCCCCAAAGTTTTCTACTTCAAAGTTCAGTTTTACATAAACAATTTGTCAAAAGAAGATCTAAATATATTTCCAGTTGCTGAAATGTAATGACTCGGTGTACTCTGAAATGAAATCATTGAATAAATAAATATCATTTATTTTTGATGGATTTCTACATTACACCCAAAATCTAATGTCATATATTAAGCAAATGGAGTTCTTTCCACATTGGCAGTAAAAATAAGTTCCAAAAATTCTTAAACTACAGACTGTATATATAGATGGTCGTCATGATAGCTGCCGATAAAAATGAAGCCAAATCCTCTTGATCGCCCCCTGTTGGCTGATCCTGCCTCCTCCATGATAGTGGATGGGACATCGACCAAACAAAAAAGAATTACACATCAAATACATTTTTTAGTTTAGTTTTAATGAGTGATTGACAGCTGCGACTGACTCGACAATTGGTCAGGCGTATATGTTGTCGGACCTCGATACTGCGGCTCCACTACAAGAGCCTCCAAATCGCTCCAACAGTGCAAGATGATGACTCCAATATAAGCAAAGATGTGTCGTACATCTTTTATTCACAGTCTATAGTTTCAACACTGTTTCAGAAATTGTGTTGCAGTTGAATGTTGCTTTGCATTTGTCTCAAAACGTCTTGAAAGGGTTTCTGCTATCAGGTCAAATGTGAGTTATTTTACTTTGAAGGGAAAACCCGTATTGAATGCACCATAATTAAACATTTGCCTCTTACACTGGTCTATTTGCATTTAGCTACAATAACTACTGTAAATTGTTGTGAATTCTGGTCATTGGACATTATTAGGAAACATCCACATTTCTTACCTCAGTAACTTTACTATGGAGGTGATACAAAGTCACCATGACCCATATTGGTCACATTATTAAAGCGAAAACCCAGGTTAAGTAAATATTATATTGGAATTTCTCAGTGCAGTCTTTCCTGAACCCATAATCCAAACTACCTGAACTTAAGTCTTTGACCTTGAAGCTTATCATCTTTAGATTATGAGACTTTCCAGAGAGTAGAAATAATGTTGCTTCTAGTTTCTGTGTTCAGGTGTGAAAACATTGTGTTTCTCTCCACTTGCATTTTCTGTGTGATAAGTAAAAAAATTTTTGGCAGCTTCAGGGAAGAAAAAGACAGCGGGGATGTCGATGTGCAGGCTGAGCACACATGGGACACAGAGGTGCTAAGAGCCTTCAGAGCTCATGTAGCATCATTCTTACTTCACTTCTCCTCTCGACTCACACAAAGATGTAGCGTGCACACTGTCTTGCGGGGATGCCCACAGCTACAACCCGATAAGTGCATCAAACACACACACACCCACGTAGGAGGCAGGTAGAACACACACACACACACACACACACACACACACACACACACACACACACACAGACGGGCGGGAATGGCCCTCGCAGCATCAGCTTATTAAATAAGTGGAAGTCCTACATGGTGAAATGGAGCAGCAAGGAAGAGTTATATGCGCTGCCTGCGCTGTGTGTTGGTGGACCGCCAGCATCACCATAAGCAGTCAGTCAATAGCCTGACTCAACAGTGTGTGAAATTAAGAGGGAAACAGAAGTAGACAGACATTACGCCTCTCTCTCTCCCACTTCCCCTCAGCCTCACCGACACCAGGCAGCGGCTAATGCACCGCCCCAGCAGCACACACACACACACTCCTATCACACACACACACACACACACACTGCTATCACACGCCAGCAGCTCCACTTTTCTCAAAGAAAAAAGAACAAAGTTTTTTTTTAAAAGCACAAGACACAGAAAAGCTTTGCAAACTTCAGTTGACAGCGTTAATGTAAATACAGTTTTATGAGCATCTGTTTATGTGAGTCACTGGTTGAATTCAACCTGCACTGACAGACGTGTAAACACACTCAGGTGGCAGCGTTTTTGTCTAGTGTTTATCTTCACATATTAAAATTGTGAAGACAAACAATTACAGTTTGTGCCACTTTTTAACACCTTAAAGAGACAAAAAAAGCACCAAAAAACTGAGAAATAAACGCAATACTACAATTAAAACTCACATGTCTGAATTACCACTCCAATATTAGCAGACATCTGTTGTCAGATCTCCACTGGGAGGATGTTGAGAACATCTCCCCATCTTTCTTTTTCCAGCTCCTTGATATGTTAATTCAGGTCTTGTTTTTGAGTTCGAAAACAAAATCCTTTCTGCTGAGAGCCTCACTTTGTCAAAGCAGGGAGGAGCCACATTTCCATACCAAATGTCTCGTCTGAATGAAACTACTATTAAAGAAATTCTGAACAGTAGCCCAACGATGAAAAAGGCAGTTGCCAAGGTAATATGCAAATCAGCCTCATTGACTCCGAGCTGAACTATGAGAACCATGCACCTACAAAATGGAGGCTGGAGAGTTGAACTGAATGCTGCTGTGTGGAAATAAACTACGACTTAAAACAATGATTATTCAAGGAAGATAAACAACCGTCTGCCGTGGGCAAGATTGTAAATTGATAGAATGCAGAAGCACGTGATGCATCTAGTTTTCTCAAGTATTTACATTTTATTCGTCTTAACATTCGAATTTAGGTGTTTACACAGAAAATGTGTGCTTTCGATTCCTCTACATTTATATAACAGTTATGAGTTATTTCACTATTTCCCCAAAAAATTAAAGTAATGATTTTCTTCCTACACATTTATGCATCAGTATGTTAAATGTGACCTCTCAAAACTGCTTGAACTTTTGATCTTTGAACTTGGACTCAAAGATAAAGTGATTATGTTTCAGTGGTCGAAGGTCAAAGGTCACAGTGACCTTATAAATCTGGGGGGGGGGGGGGGGGGGGAGTATGTAGAAATATGCACAGGGAAACTGCACTGGTTGGTGGAGGCAAACAGCCGCAGTGCGGTAATTCTAGTTTCTGTTCAAATTGATTGTGATTCTAATTAATAGGTAAACTTTAAATCTTTAATTAAATCACGGTGAGAGACAAGAGGTTAGATAAATCTAAACTTAAACAAGTTGCTGTTTTAATTTGTCCTGCGCATGTAGAGCTCATCAAGTGTTGTTTCATTCCTCAACGTCTCCTGTTGCCTTGTCCTCACTGATGAAACAAGTGGCTGAAGAAAGACAACGTTTGTGGAGACTCTCCAGATGGATATTGACCAAAGAGGGAAAAAGCTGATGGAATTGCATTGACCTGTGGCAAACGGCAGGATGTTACACAACCAGATCAATGTCCTCTCTCCCTCCTTCCTCCATTCATCTCTCTCTGGGGCACCTTTAATGCTCAGATTTGTTCTTTTTGGGGAGAGGAGACGCAGAGGAGCACCTGGAAACATTGACAGATGTGTGAAAGGCTCCTCAGGTCTGCTGGTATAAATGCGTTTGATCTGCGGGATTGAAGGACGACAAGGTTTCCGCTGCAGTTGCATGTTTCTCCTCCCACTTCAGAGGGAATGTAAGAAATAGAGAGATTTCCTGTGATGTGGGAGCTCCTGCACAGATGCCGCTCGCTCTGAGAGACATTTTGTATTCATGCAGTTGAGAAGCTGCCTTTATGTTCTGTGACCAAGGTCAACCATTGAAAATATCTGATTAAATCCCTTTGGTTTGTTTGTGATTCAGACTTTTCTAAGGACAAACCTGCCAGGTCAACAGCCCTCACTTAGAACAGACCCAACAGGTGGAAGGAAGAAATACTGGCTTCTTTTTACTGAGCATTTAGCCATAAAGTAATAAAATGTATGTTAGTAGATGTTATATAATCATCTAATTAAAAAAAATTCACTTTGGACCAAATACATCACTGAATGTAAAGAAAATGAAAATCTCTGTTTGACCAATGTCTCTGATTCATCCTTATGGCAAAATACATCCATCTGTTGTTTGGATTTATTTTTCAAATCAGGCGGACATGAACAGAATCAACATGAATATAGGAATATCAAAAAAGACAAAATAACGTCTTAATGCAAATTTTTTAGGATAAACATTGAATACGTAAACAGATAGAAATGTCTTCCTGAAACCAAACAGTACTGCAGCGTAGCCAATAGTACGAGCAAGACGACCATAGAACAGTAACGAATACAGTAATGAATACACATCCAGTTGCATCACATGGAGACACAAAGCTACGTGGAAATGAGGCGTTACCGAGTCTTTAGGTGATCACAATAAAAAAGAGAGGATGACAAGGGATTCTCAACGGTTATGTTTCAATTAGTGAAAAGATTACATCACCATCCTCCCGGTGAGGAGTAATACATCAGCCGTGCAGGTCATTGGATTTCAAGACTCACGGGTGAAGGGATTTGGTCAATCATGAAACAGCCAATTGATTTTCCTCGCTTTATTTGCAGGAGCTGGCACAAGGCAGAGAGAAATTTCCCTCCCTGGGACGGCTGATTGAATGTAATTTCGTCCTTACGCAGGGAGCACATTTACCACCTGTTTTCGATTTTCTTGGGTCGACATGTGGGGATATGAGTAATGTTTGTGAAATATTACAGAATTTCAAAACGAACACCGGAAAAGTAGAAGAGAAAAAACTGCGGCTGGACTCGGGGGGTGGGTGGGTGGGGGGGCCTTGTAGTTTGTGTGATAGGCGTCACTGGAGTGTTATGAGGAGATTATAAGGAGAAAATATTTGAAGTATGCCAAGTGTCAAATCAAATCAAACCAAGCCTGTGTGTAAAGCAGCTTTTCTTTAATGCATTCATGTGCTTATGCAGTCTCACATTCATTCAAACATGCCACACAATGTGTTGACTGGGAGGGTCAGACTGAAGGCCGGCCAATCAGATCCACCGCTGCGACCCTGTCTCCATCATCAACCCCTCGTTTCCAAGTTATTAATTATGATCATTAATAGAATCATGCGTTTTGTTTTCCCCTGGCCGATAACAGCAGTGGGACCAGCAGCATTACACCACTACAGGGACAGACCTACACATGGTTTCAATGTAACCAAGACAACACGCACGCACACTCATACATTGTGTTGAAATTTTGTTGTAATGTGATGCTTGTGGGTCATTTAGCTTTGATTTGAACCATCTGCAGTAATATACGCACAGAGCATTTGTTATGTGCCTGGAGAACTAACAGCGTCATTATGTCTTTCGGATAATGTTTTCTTAGAAGTGAGGTTACACTGTAAAATAACACGAGCGCCACAGGAATCCAAATAAGCGGAGCTGTGACGTCATGAACAAACGGGAAAAACTTTTACCCCTCACAGAACACATCAGGAGTTCAAGAGTTATTAGTTCAAGAGTTATTAAAGGGTTTCTGGGACACACTGTTGATAAAGATGGATGACTGTCTCCCAAAAGTGAAGCCCAATCATCCTGATCCTGGATGCAGTACAGGTCGAAATCTGCACATCCTCCATGTTAGTAGAAGGGACATGGACCAAACAAAAAAAAATAAAAGTGCAGTACAGCAAGTCAACATTATCCTACTGACTCCAAAAGATGTCCAGATGTTGGCCTCTGTATTCGGGATAGATTTTGACTCTTTGTTGTTCGATGGGAGGAAGAGGAGACGCGTCGTCCATCTTGATTTACAGTCTTTGGTTTCTGTGTCCTGAGCCTGATGCTGTATTTGAAAAACCTGGCACACACATTCACATGTATCTGCACACATAGGTGAACAAAATATGAACCGAGTATAAATGTTCCACCCACACACACACACACACACACACACACACACACACACACACACACACACACACACACACACACACACACACACACACACACACACACACACACACACACACACACACACACACAGTGCTATCTTCTGGGCCCAGTCATGCCTCACCCATGAAGAGGTGTCTGTTAGCAGTCAGAGTTATCATTGGCCACGGAGGCTTATTCCTCCACCATGCCAGGAAATGAGTGATAACGGAGCCCAGCTATGACCGGCTCTCACAGCGGCGGCACCACTCGTTCGCTACAACCCGGCCAAGATGAAAAGACTGATGGGAATATGCCCACATGCATCATACAGGGCAGCACGAGCCCTTCCCCCCTTTTTAGCCTTTCTACTAACAACATGTGTATTTATGTTCCATTAGCTCAGAAACAGGATTGATGAAGCGTCTCATTCAGAGGTAAAACCTCATTTCTCTGATCTAATATTATGAACGTTATTCGTAGTGATGTCGAGCTGCAACAGCAAAGTGCTCATGAGCACGCAGAGAAATTGATGATTTGTGTGATGGCCTGAGAGGGAATCATAACTTTGACTCAGACGCTGTGGTATTTAATTTAGCCGATTCAATTTATTCACCGTAATGTCATCATCTACCACCAAAATAGCTTTCTGTTTGTAGGGGGGGGCGGAATGGGAAGGGTCTCAAAATCATTCACATTTCTTGACAGCTGAAAAATTTGAATATATATATTTTTTTTTAGGGGAAATGAGTTTCTTTTTTCAATGGAAATTCTGTAAGAACCAATTTAAGTTAATACACAGTGTTAACAGTCCAACATCACCAGCTAACGTTACCACCAAAGACTCAAACACATCAGTTGTCATCCTTAAAACTCTTACAAATGAGCCTTTATTTAAATATATATATATATATATATATGCTGGCGACCTGTCCGAGGTGAACCCTGCCTCTGGTCCAATGTCAGCTGGTAAGGAACAGCCATTTGATTGGATCAGGCTCCTCAATCTCCAAAATCTCTAAATAAATATTTGAACACTTGTCATTTCAGCCGATAAAATCAACCGTTGCCAGCCAGAGGTCAGACGCTCGGTCTGAATTCAAGGTCCCAATACTTCAAAAACAACCAAGAAGGTCGTAATGCAGGGTCATAAATCTGTCACCATTATAAACTGTACTTGTGCCTCAGAACAGTGAAAGTCTAAGAGGTACTGCTACTTATTGCATTTGTTAAGGTTTGAAATGTTGCCACAGAGGTTATGTTTTCACCCCTTTTTCATTTGTCATATTTGTTCGTTTGTTGGTTGGTTTGTCAGCAGGATATTATTCAATATTCACATCAAATAAAGCAAATAGAACCAGTGCAAAAAGTACAAGTAGTATTATAGTAAAATGTTGTTTTGTGGACTAAAAATCTTCTCACACTCACTTCCCGCATGTTTATGTTGCCTTTTAATGCTGAATTACAGAAACCTAGATGCTGTTCAACATTTTTAAAACCATCTCTGTCGTGGTTAAAGCAAAGACGTCTGTTCAGGCTGCAGATTAAATGGAAAGCTTTTCTGAGAATCTTTTTATTCACCTTGTTTATCCTGTTTTCAAGGTTACCTGCATCATAAGGAAGCAACGTTACTGTAACACTGAATAAAAGCTTCCTGCAAACAATGCTGTGAAGTATTATTTTCAGTGTTTCATCTTTTATAGCTGTGGACGACACATGGATCGGCAGTCGGTGCACGGGGGAGCCGTCCTGTACTAAAGAAAGCAAGAAGCGTTTATTTATCTGAAAACACAGGAGGAGAGAGGGAAGTATTTTCAGCCCCATGAAAACATGACGAACGATAAAGAATCCAAACAAAATTGAATTATGGATGTATTGCCTGTCTTTGCAGTGCTTACCAGTTTAGCTTCCCTCGTGTATAAACCTGCTGACTTCTGCTTAGGATCAACAGAGAGTTTATACTGGTGTCTGTGTCGCTCGACAATCCAAACTCCACGTCCTGCAGCCTTTTCCAGAAGACAGGTGGTCCAACCAATCTACAAATCTGGCAACCAGAATGTCTACATCACATTAACTAGTGCAGTGGCAGTTCTATACAGGCCTGTTTGGAATAACAAGTGAAGAGTGAAGAGTGGTTGCTGCAGTCCACAGAACCCTGAAGCTGCTGCTGCACAAAGAGCTGTTCACCTGTTTATTCAAAGACTCAGTCGGCAGAACCTCAAACTTGAGAATTAAGTTATCAACGTCACTTAGTCCCAGCCACTGCTGCGCTGGTGGCCTGTTTATTCAAAGTATATCAATGTTGAAAGTATAGCGCGTCCAAATTCAACACTGCATTTCTTCCTCTGGCCCTTAGACATAGACATAGACACATAGATGCGTTACGCTGTGACTCAAACTTATGCAAGGTACAAAATGTGGTTCCGCTAACGAATAGATGAAAAGAAGAAGAAAAGGAGAGGAAGAGTGGGTGCATGTGTTACTTCTGCTGGGTTTCACACGGCGAGTGGACAAACAATCTATTCCAATTAAAGCGAGCTGTGGAGACTGAGGAAGGGGCCGTGCTCCATCGGATCACATCATCCTTTGAGACGGCCCAGAATGGCTGATTGTGATTTGGAGGAAACAGGCCCCTTCAGGAACAACTGGTGTGGGCTGGCAGCAGGCAGAGGGGGGTGGAGGTGTTTGTCAGACTGACTACAAGTGAGTCCAGAAAGTTCCACAGTCCCAGCGGAGGAGGTGGCGGTGGGAAGGAAGGAGGAGGGCAGGGCCATTAATCCTCGTCTCGGCCCCGGTTTGCCGCCCTTACTGAGTGCGGGGAAGAGGAGGCGAATTAATTATGTGGCTGAGATTAATTAGGTGATGTTATGGGAAATCTGTGACTGTAAAACTTCCGAGGGCTGCTCAGCTGACTAGACTAATGGGGCGTTCATGAACTCTTAATAGATGCGACTCTGATGTCGAGCAGAAAGAGGGAGAGAAAGACAGAAATCTGTTAGAGAGAAGGATTCATGAAGCTCATTACTTATTGGCCCCCCTCGCTTCTTAAAACCACTGTAATCTATATCTTTATTTTGCTAATGGATCAAATGTTGGGCACTCACACAGAAATACCCACAGGCATTCTGCTGCTGCCTCAGTTCTGTGGAGCTTTTTAAATGTCTTGCAGGTCATTGTTTTAGTTTCATGTCCTGCAGCCTCACTGTTGGTTCTCGTTCATTAGTGGTGTTTCCAGCTGCAGCAGGTAACTTTAATATTATACACAAATATACACTTCTAGTACAGCAAAGTTAGAGCCTGTATTCACATCAAATAAAGCAAATAAAGGCACCACTGCATTGATGTAATTGATGCAAATACTCACAAGTAAAATCCCTGTTCTCAAAATCTGTATAAGTATTATAATAATTAAGTATAATGATTATTGCTGATGCTGTGATCAACTACTTATATCTACATGTATAGTTTGATAGTTTAACAAATCTGAGTAAAGGGCAAGGTCACACAGAGGCAATGCAAATAGCGCAGGTCGAAGTTCACTGAAAGCTCGGCCGTAACTTCCCTCACCACAGGAAGGGAAATTTATATTTGTCCCCCCACTCGCACTGACTGGAAATTAACGTAATGGGAAACATCCAAAAATACCGAAACAGATTTCCACAGAACTTGGTGGGATGATGAGACACAGGTCAATAAATAACCCTTTAGATTTTGTTGCAGATCTGGACAAAGGGTCGCCACTAATACATTTGCGTATGTGTGTGGCCTGGCTCTGATTGTAAGAGATGTGAATTGAGGAGGAAGAAGAAGAAGAAGAAACATGACAAATGGCCCCAGACAAGACAGTTTTTTTTATAAGCAATCAAGTAGCAGAAAATGTAAATACTAAAGTAAAGAGCAAATACCTCAGAACTGTAGTTAAGTAGAGTAAATATACTGAGTTACTTCAGGCCACAAGAGATACATTTATATCCTGGTCAAACTGGTTTGTATGGAAACGGCAGCAGTCCTTCTTCGACACAGAGAAAGACGACATTGACATCCTTGTAATCGAGGAAACGTTTGTGTTTGTGTGCGTCCCTCCAGATGTCACTGCTCTTTAAGATCCTCTGCAGACGTGACACCTTCCAAACGACACTCAGAGCAGAACACGCCACCTCGAGCCTCACCTTCACATCCTGGTTTCCCCCTCCACGTGCAGCCAAACCTGTTCAACCGATAGCTGTTGATAGTCGACACTATCATTTAGAAAATTGTAGGTAGATAAGGGAATAATTCTCCTGCTCTCTGAGGGCATAATAACAATAAAAGAGCTGGATAAGGAGAAAGACATTTCTGCTTTGGTCTGCATTTCAGGGGCATTGAGGTTGTGACATCTGCCGAGTCCCAGTAAGCCCCTGAGTAAATCTAGGCCACATTCAAATATGAAACCGCTACTGTAGTTTTTTTTTTTTTTTTAGCTTAATATCTTTGAGACGGAGCTGCTGATGTTTTCAAAGCAGCACTAAGATTTGAATAAATAATCCCCTTCCTCTCTGAGAAAAAAAAAAAACAGAGTATGAAGATCCCACCCTTGGGCATAAACATTTTTTTGGGGGGGGGTTGATTGTGCTGGAATCTGAGTTCCCTTATCTGCCTGATTCTTTTACACTAATCCTAATTTATGACAGTAAAATTCAATGTGTAAAGACGTTAATGCAACTGATCACGATCGGTCGTCTCATCCGACAAGTTGTTGTTTTTTTGCGTTCACTTCCAAACAGGAAAGTCCCCACTGCTGATGATTAATGACAGCCTTGCACTTTAGTCTGATGTGCACGTGACAGAAAGCATGTAATAAACTGTTCAACCCCCAAGTCCATAAACCTGAATGAACTGAGGAGTGTGATGAAATAATCCACAACTGTAGGTGCAGCCTCGACACACACATGCTCGTACCTGTCACCGCCTGAGACAAACCGAAACTTAGGAAAGACAACATCAGACGTGCTAAAAATAAAATACATCTTTATTATGATATTAATTCTTCACTTTAGAAAAAAAATGTATTTACAGTACATCGTGATGATCGGGCAAAACATATCAGTTTTATATGACTGAGTCTTACATGAAGAAACATTTTGAAAAGGACATATTCAGTGATGTGCCTGAAGGTGACTGAGGAAATCATAGCAGCAAGGTAAAAGGTCCTTTAGATCTTTAAATGCTAGTTAGACGTTAATAAAGTCATGTTATACGAAGGGCAACGAGATAAGACAATATTAAACTGCCTGGTACTTATCCTTATGCAACACATTGACTGGCACTGTCTAAAGTCTGAGTGTCGCCGGCTTCGAAGAGACGAGCCGTCGTGAGCGTCTCCGACAGAGAGAGACGGTGAGAAAACAAACAGTAACAGAGTCATGAGCTGCAGTTTGCCCTGATATTTGGCTCCATCGTCCTCCTGTAACAAATGCACCTTTACAAAAATAGATTTAGTTTGAATTCACACTAGCTTTGTCCCGTCGTCTACACGGTTAGTGGGGAACAGGACAGGTTGAGGACATTATCCCCGAGCGACCCTACGCCAAACTATTCAAGCGCTCATTTCCAGTTGAATGTCCGACCCACCAGCTCAAAGAACTTCTTGTTGGGTTCGTGAAAGAACTGGTAGAGTTTCTGCAGGATGACAGGCGTCACGTGAGGGTGAGCTCTGCCTTTGGAGTCGTGTAAACACCTCTCTCGCCCGTGGTCCCTCAAACAGTAGAATCCCTTCGTTTTGTTGAAGTAAAAATTGGAAGCGTTTATCTGCGGCTCCAGCTTAAGGAATCGCTCAACCTTTTTCATCTCTGGAAAGGGGTCCCTGATCAACTCGTCCCCGTCCACCACGTGAATGCTCTCCAGCGGGAAGTACTGCAGCCAGTTCTGCATGTGCACATAGTACAGGCTGCGATTCAGAGCCTTGTATCCCAGATTGATCTCGCCATCCTTCACCAGCACGGACTCGATGGGCTGGTAGCGCTTGTGCTTCTGCAGGCGGTTGTAAAAGACCTGGGTGTAGTCCGAGAGCACGCGCTCCGTGGGGTCTCTGAGGATGAGCAGCAGCTTGATGTCAGGGTTCATCTGATGGATGCGTTTGGGGACTACGCTGGAGGTGAAGTAGGCCGGCGTCTTCTCCACCGTCAGCTGGTCGGGGAAGGCGTAGGGCATCTGGCTGAGGTACCAGGGCAAGCCCTTCTCGAAGTGGCTCTCCCAGTCAAAGAAGTGCACCTCGTTCTGAGCCGCCGCCACCGCGCTGTGCAGGCTGAGCATCTCGATCAGTGCCCGCGTCCCCCCCTTCCTCACCCCGATGATTATAATCTGAGGAAGCTGCTGGACGGTGCCGTTTGGGTGGCCGGTGGTCCCGTTGTCGGCGGGCGTTGAGATGGGAGGTGAGGGTGGGCCCTGGTCAGCCATCGGCCTCGAGGGGATGGGGGGAGACTGTATTGCAAAGAGCAGCAGCCCAAGGAGCATGGCTGCCATGAGGGAGGTCCTGACCCTGGAGGATTTCAGCCTGGCGAGAGCAACAAAACTGTATCCCACATTGAAAGAGCAGCTGCCTGAGGACAATGGTCCAAGTGAAAAGCAACAGAGCGGCCTCTTCTCTGCCGGCAGCGAGCGACTGCAAGAGAAGAGAAACAGCAGAGATTATAGAGGGATACCTGACGGAAACAAAAAACTTCTGGAGATGCTTGTGCACAATATGGCCCAAAATTCAATGACTCAAGACTTTATGACTCAAAGCCCAAAAATTTAAGAAGGAAACATTTGTAAATTATTTAAGTGGTGAATAAACCTCAAACTCCACAAGGAAAGTAAGAAAATAAAACCACAAATAACATTTCAAACCCGGAATAAGGTGTTTTCAATACAATGTGTTTGCTTTAATTTCATATTACTAAGCTGAAATGTATCATTAAGCCATTGCTTTGTTTATGTGTGTTTACTTGGTGTTTTTTATGAAGCAGTGTGTTACATTTTGTTTTTAGTAAAAGTGCCATCAAGTCTGATTGATTGATTGATTGATTGATTGATTGATCAAACGAATGATCGCTGCTATCAATCAATCAAATTGTATTTGTATAGCCCATATTCACAAATCACAATTTGTCTCATAGGGATCGCTGCTACACGATATATACTTTTAATTCATGGCATACAAACACAGAAAAACAAGACAAGGTGTGTGTTTCGTATTTAAAATGAAGATACACTGAACCAGAACTACTGGTTTATCTCTAAAGGTTAAATAAATTGTCCTGCAGTGCTATAATCATCTGCATTCATCAAACATGCCAATAAGAGGAAAACACTGGAGCTTGTATTTATCAGCTGCAGGAGAAACCAAGAGGCAAGTGTCGTTAACTGCAAATGAAGAGGCTGAAACTGAAAAATGACAGAGTCAGAACAGGAGCAGCTCGTGTTTCTACACCTGCTGTTTTATTCGATATTGCTCATATTTGTTTTAGAAGAAGCGTCAGTGCGCACACTTCGCTCCGTGCGCTCGCTGCGAGGAATCCACGACGCGCCTCGGATCTCTTACCTTTGTCCTGTCCTTTAACTGTCCACTGAGTGCAGATTTAACTCCGTGCAGCTTCAGTGTCTCTGCTCTCAGCCCCGATATGTCCACAGCAGCAGGAGTAAAGATCCAGTGTCCTCACCGTCTCCCTGTTGTCTCCCGAGCGCGCACAAGACAACAACCTCACCACAGCTCGTCCCGCGCACCTCTCCGCCGGAGCGCCTCCTCTCCTCTGTGCTCCACGGACACACACTCCTCCTGGTTTTTGACTGTCAGCTGTTGGTGTGGAAGCCCACGCCCACATTACGTCTGCAGGACCACTCCTCCTCCTCCTCTTCCTCCTCCTCCTCTTCCTCCTCCTCCTCCTCCTCTGTGAGTCACAGTGTTAACGTTGAGGTATTTGACAGAGACAAAGCTGCTGGTATGTGAGAGAGCAGCTGATCCAAGAGTGAGGCTCCATGAACACACGTGTAGAAATGTGGTGACAAAAGAGTGGAGAATTTGACACTGAGGTTATTGTGGTTTTTGTATGACAAGAAACTAAGGTGGCACTGAAGTACACAACACAATTTAAAGCACACAACACAACAGTGAACCACATAGAAACAGAAGGTAAGAAAACAACGACAAACGAGGAAAATCACAAAGCTAATGACAACTGACAGAACACAACTGTGTGCAAATGATAAAACATAATGACAGGTAAGTTACCTGCTATCGACCAGGCTCGTCTCTGATTGTCTGTTAACAGGAAGAAAATGCTGAAAGAACGTGTCTTATTTGTTACTGTTTAGTTGTTAGTTGTTGTGTTTTGTAATGTGACATTGTGATTTGTGGTCAGTTTTATGATTTGCCATTGTGTTTTATGATTTGCTTCTGTGTTTTATTTAATTCATCTGTATTTCTATTGAGCTTTTCCAGTCTTGTTGACCACTTGAAAGGCTTCACAAAACAGTTTCACCATAGAGGCCAATATCTCTGCAAATGGAGTGGTGGGGGAAGACGGGAATCAACCCACAACCAGTGGAGTGGACAATCATGAAACTGTGCGATGAAATCTACTTTGCATTGATTAGCAACCTAAATTAAACCTTATGCTCCAGGTGAGGGTCGAACTCACAACCTCGGCATCACTCGCAGATTACTGTCTATAAGTACCGTGCGCTAACCGATTGCGCCACTGGAGCACATGTACACACAATTACAGATGTTTCCTCATCTGCCAATATGTTTTTTTGATTTGCAACCCCCGACGGCCGCAAAAATGAAAAAGCGGTGCCATACAGGAAGAAGACAGCAAAGAAGATGTCAGCAGGATCAAAATGTTATGCGTTGTGCATGTGTGAAAGGAAACCTCTGGAGAAACCCAATTCTCTGGAGTTCCTCTGGAGGCCAATGCCTGAAAAACAGCGTGAGAAAACCCCCCGAAAAACATTCAGACCAAGCAGAAATCAAGAGTTAATCATTTGCTTTATATACAAATTAGTTGCCCATACAGAGCATTGGCCTTCTCAGGATTTGGATTTGAAAAGTCTATTCATGTGAGCCTCCAGGAGTTCTTCTCTCCTCTCACTGCTTTCAGGGGAAATCAATGAACGAGACAGACCAGTTATTCATTCCTGACATTCTTCTTCTTCCATCCTTTGTCCGCAGTGCATCTGTGGGAAGTCGTCGGCGAGTCCAAGTGGCACAGTCTCACCACCTGTTGTGTTTTCTTCTTTCTTTTTTTTGTGGAGACCTTCACATCTTTCTCCTCACAGTTCGGTGGCTCCAAATATATTTCTGCAGATGTACCGACGGCGAATGGCAGCAGCACTGTAGTATTTCACAATTTCCTCTGAGTCACCCTGGCATGTACAGTCAGTGTGAGAAAGTTTGGAGTTGACGGGTGACTAAGTGGCACATCATCATCACTCACGTCAGATTTATCACCAGGTTGTGTCGCTCCCGCCCCGCGGGGATGAGAAACGTTCACGGATTCATGATGCAGACAAAAAATCTATACGTTGAAGTAAACCCTCTCGATTTCACTGAATTTTAAATCAAATCTTTGCCGGCTGTAATTGGTTCGGCAGAGCAGAGTGGGGCCATGCTGATATTACACATAAACCATGGATGGCTTAAGGGCTTTTTCAACTGAATATGGATGAATCTGATTTTATCCTTGTTTGCGAAAAATTTCTGCTGTGTTGGTTATTTAACCGAAGGCCGTTACGGACATTAAAGCAACGCTCTACATATAGCAGAGGGCTGCGAGCAGCGGGTTTGGGGCCACAGCGAAAGGTCAACCCCACTTCTGAAACGCATCCTTTCCTCTGCAGCGATATGCAAACACGTGTGCTTTATTTATTCAGTGTACAAATTATAAATGCTGATATGGCAGAGACTTTCCCCACATTGATTATTTGATGCAGATCAGTAATCCTCAGATTCTGCCCCCGCTTCTCCTGCAGAAGTGTGATTCAGCGAAGTCGTCTGATCGGACGATATAATCCTGCTCTGAGATCATCGGAGGCGTCCGAGCACGTTAACCTGACAATGGTGCATTCAGAGACCTCAAATACACTGTGTGTGAAATCAGCAGCCTGCAGTCAAACGGGAGGAAGTACTGGGATATTTTACTAACCTTACTATGTAAATACTCACAGTAGTAGACAACACAAGCTAACAGAATGGAAACCTTTCATGATAAGATCATTTGTTTATTATTATTACTTAAATATTAAGAGTTAGGGTTATTATGCATTTTAATGTACTTCTATAATTTTAGCCGATTGAGGTGGAAACACTGTAATCACTGTTAAATCATATAATCTATAACAAAACATTACAACATGACCTGGTCTAAGCTTTTGCCTGTAAAATAATTTGAGTATAAAATATCTTTAAATGGAAGTACCTGAGTAAAGTGCAAGGTCCTCCAAATTGTAAACAACTTGACCAGTTGCATTCTATCCACTTAACAACAGTAAAAGTGCTGCATCTTATTTAAAGTCTCAAAAATATTGATCCAAAATAAATAAAGTAACTGTGGTTTCTGGTCAAGTTCTGTGTCCTTTAGATAATCCTCCTCCTCACCTGTAAATCCCTTCAGTACCTGTCTGACCTCCTCCACCCGATACTCCACCTCCACCAGAACCTATGGGCTCCTCAGAGTCGGGTCCCCTGCACCAGCCTGAGAACCGACCGCTCCCATCCTCTGGCACTAGATCCACGATGCACCATGTCTAAAACAACCTCCTGTTTACAAAGGCCTCTCACCACCACTTTCTCTTCCTCCTGGTACCATTTCCATTTTTATTTTTCTGTCCTTGGTTTGTTTTTTATCTTTATTTCCAAATTCTGTAAAGTGGCCTAGGGTACCTGGAAAGTTACAGACAAATTAAGCAATACATTTCACCCAGACACTTCTGATGTAAATCAGACTAATCTCACAGCGTCGCCGCACGATCAACAGGCTTGAAAACACGAGCCTGTGCCAGCAGTAAGAACAGGTTTTATCAGGCTCTGGCAGACTGAGCAGATTCCTCATGGGTGCACTGACTGTTATTAGTAAATATGTGATATGCATGCGACAGGGCTCTGATATCAATCTGTCTTGCGAAAATACTGCAAGGCCTGAAAATATGTGGGGATTTTGAAGGTAGATTAAAGTATTTCACACAGCAATGGTGCTATTGTCATGTGTTTGGCAGAGGATTCTCTAAACGGCTGTATCGTCTGCTCATGAGTCCAGAAGTAGAAACTTTCTCCAGTTAACACAGAACTGTCGTCAAATGTAATCTGAATGTTTTGCATGACAACCCATTAGAAACAATAACCCTGCATGGTGGGGTTTGTGCATTTCTCTTTAGTAAAGTATCTCTGATGATCGTTTTCATGGAGGCCGTGACTGTTCCTGCAGGCTCTGTAACTGTAGTAACAGTTTTACTCCATATTATTGGTTTTCAGATAAATCTCCTACAAACCATTTTTCCTATTATTGCTTTCATGCAACACTCATCTACACCCTCAGGCTACGACTGCTAATATTGTTTGGCTTTTATTCTCCTAATGAATATTCCCAATCGCGAGTCCAGAACGAGAACGTCTTGCAAAGCTCGTTCGGTTATTTTTTTTCCCTTTGTTTTATTCATGAAGTGGAAATGTATTCAATCACATTTCTTTGTCATTTTGAAAACACCTGAGGAGGAACAACAGTTATTTCTGCACTCGACAGCTATTATTTTCTATCAGCCAATTCCGCAGTTAATTATATGCACTGTGAATCATCAGCTGCCACAACAGCCACCCGTGGCACTCTGCAGGTCATCCAGCTCGCTCTGTAGCTGCAGCTATATAATGAAACGGTGCTTTGTTACCGTGGGTTCACTGTGTGGATCATTGATGCAATCACGTTAAGATTTTTTGTTTAAACCTGGCTTATATTTGCGTTTGCATATCAAGAGATTTGTTGAGTTGATCGTCTAAATCGTGTAAATACAGTCAAAGGCATTGTAAAGGATAAGAAGTGGACCTGGAGTTGAGGTTGTTATGTCAAACTGATATTTCTCAGGTCAAACTTAAGAACCAACACGAATAAAAAGTCATAAAACTATTATAAACTCGAATCACACGCAGTAGAGTGCATAGCTTTGCCAAGGTCCAACAGTCTGCTTACATATAAACATTCTATACACACTAATAGATATCACTCCTCTAAGTATGTCTGATTCTTTTCTGCATTATTGATCAAACAATTCCAGAAATCTCTGTCTATGGAACAAGATCTGTTTATTTATCCGCTTCATACTTCAAATTTGGTGCAATTTGGGCACACGATACTTTGAATATGAATAAACTTTTAATAAGCAGGCGACCAGCGCTCTGTAGCAAACGATGCTGTAGATCACGACTACAGTGCATTCACAACAACGTGGATCTCGTGGACGTGGAAGAAAGTAAAGCTGCAACCAGCATCACCACAGGACAAACATTTGAAAAATGCTCCTGGATCCAGCCCCTTAAAACGTACAAATGTTAATGGTTTCGTCCTTGGACCAAAACCCACTATTCCATTTTTTCCAGTAGTTTTTGTGTAATCCTGCTTACAGACAGACAAACAAAACATAAACTCCTTGGTGGATGTAATGACACCATCCATGTCAACATGTGCATCTCCATAACAACTGTTTATACGCCGGTGAAAGATCATTTAATGAGGCTGAAAGCACTTGCACAAGCGAATAAGTGCGACTGGTTTGTCAAGTGCATTAACACTTTTATTGATTGTCAACACCGGAGCTAAATATACGTATCTGAGTGAGCTGTTGAGAAGCAGAAATGAGCCGTGACTCCACCTGAAGTAAACCATCATAGCAGCTGCAACAGAGGACTGATGGATTTGTCCTTCACAGACACATCAACACAAACCCCCTCCGCTACATGAAGTGTGTGCTGGACATGCTCAGGGGTCATTAATACCTGTTTACTTCAGACTCAAACGGAAAAAGAGAGTCTGGAGAGCTGGTGACGAACTGGAATGACTCAGCTCTCAACTAATGGTTCACATATTTATATCTCGTGGTGAGCGTTGGAGCTTAGGAAGAAGTTCTCTTTCTTTTCTTGGTTCTCTATTTGTCAAAGCTTGTGGGCAGTGCACAATTTGTACAGGGGATGAGGGGGGGGAGTCAGCCTCTATAAACCAAAATGACTAAAAAACCCTCCTCCTTATTAACCTGTCAATTGTACCGTCCCCTCTCAGCCGTCCTCTCGTTCCCCTGCAGCCGGTTTCATGACCTCTAAGGACGTCCAGAGAGTTGGAAACAGATGGCGTCAGAGTGTCGAGCAACACGAGAGCAACAAGTCCTATGTTAGGCTGATGTGCTGCACTTTACAGTCACTGATAATGTTGAGGACTAAAATTCACTGTTAGAATTTAGGTTTGTGTTTGATATGAACATCTGATGTGAAGCGGATGTGATTTATATGTTTGTTTTGGATGAGAATTGCATCTGGTTTCCATCTTGTTCTCGTGAAGAAAGGTTTCCTCGGGACACATGGCCGTGATTGATGCAGCTTCACAGCAGCTAAACAGACAGAGACTGAACTATTTCCAAAAGCTGAATGAAAAACAGTCCAAGTGTGTGACTGGCTGCTGTTGGGAGGAGTTGACAGGAGTAAAAATTACAGCCAAACTAATTCAGTGAGTTATTAGGAAAGAGAGTAATTAAGATCACATAATCGCTTTCCGGCAAGCTGCCAAACCAGTTGCATGCAAACTGAGGAACAAACACTCTGACTAATATCTGACAGATACATTTCCTTATTCACCAAAGAGCATCTAAACCTACAGAACAAGAAGAGTAAGCCGCTTTTGTTCTGTGTAATGAATTTCTGGTTATGATGCATCAGCTCCTGCGTCACGGTGCGTGAAACCCCGGCTTTAGTACGGTGAGAGGGGAGGGGGGGTGTTTGGGGTCGATCGTCATGCCCGGGCGTGCTCGTTGACATTAAGTCACGGGAAAGTAACAGTTGTGCTACATGGGAAACAGGAGGGTTTTCATAATGACTCATTCAGTTTTCCACATTGGGACACATGCGGGCAACAGCAGGGTGCAGCCAACACGCAGCCAACACGCAGCCAACCTTTACAGTTTATTTCTTTGGCTTCTCCAGAAACCAGAAGTTTTACTGAAGACGTGACAAATTTCCTTGACGGAACAAGTAAAAACCAGTTGTTTGTATAAACTGCAGGCTGTTTTATGAGGATGGACGAAATGACAGCTCCACAAAACTGTAAAGCATCTTGATTGCCACCTGGTGGCTGGCTGAAGAAAAGGTCATGAACTCCATCTTCTCCATGTTAGTGGATGGGACAGGGACCATCCTGACTAAAAAGTGAAATCACACTTCACTCAAAGATATATTCTGTCATTTTAGGTCGTTGTTATATTTAAGTGATAATTTGTTTAGTTTTAATTAGTTATTAGATAAAAACAGAGTTAAACATCATGATTGACAGCTGAGACAGACTCTGGCTCGACATGCACGTGGCGGTGTCCCTAACAGTTATGGGTCGGGGGGCGGGTGAGGCTCAGGGAGAAGAGCGGGTTGTCCTCTTACCAGCAGGTCGGCGGTTTGTTTGATTTCTGGACAGTGGGAGGAAGTGGAGATGTGTCGTCCATCTTCATTCACAACATATGAACATGATCACATGCAAAGATCAGAACAGGTTCTTCTTCGTCTTCATCTTCACTCATGTTGCCTTTGTTTATCTGTGTCATTATTTTATCTCCTCTGGCAATTAAACAAGTAGCTCATGAGTTCGATGCACAAAGGCTGAGAGGAAGTGTTTGTTCTGCGACAGCATCAGAATCATTACCAGTCAGGAGCTGAAGTTCTGCGAGTGCTGCATTTTCTGCAGGTTTACAGTCGTGGAAGGAGGATGAGGGATTACTATTTATAACGCAGAGTGAAGGTACGAGGAAACTGTCTGTATCGGTAATTACTGCAGAATTTGGAGCCTGTGCCAGGTGCAAATCCTTGGAAATGGCCTTCATTATGGGGGAAGCTCGCAGACTGTGGCTAAGAAGTGAGGATAATGACAGTGTGGGATTAACCCCGCTTCCAACTCTCTTCACTCCTCTTCCTCCGAGCCCTCCCTCCGCAGCCGCCACCAGCCAACCCCTTCCCTCCTCATCCCTCGCTCCTCAAAAGAGGCCCTTCTCTCAGACAATGCAAAAGCTTGCCGAAGGGGGTTTTGATCATCCTGTGATGCGGCGCAATGTGACAGGCCTCAGACACAGATATTTAGTTTCCCACTCAAAGAACCTGAACTCAGGAGATTAGTGGGAAAACATCTGACACAGCTGCAGTTGAAATATTTTACTACATTGCAACAAACCGTTACCTTTATCTCCACCTCAGGAAGGGACCTGGATGCTCGCATGTGTTTACGTGTGAATGTGAGCGGTGTTTGTCTGTGTGGCTTTTATTATTATTTTTCTAAAGTTTTTCATCCTCTCTCATTTTTCACTGGTTCTTATGCTTCCTCCCTCCTCTGAAAGACAGGCCAAGGTTTACTAAGAGGTCTGAATCCGCCGCCTTTCTCCATTTAAAAGTGAGTTTTCAAGCATATGAAAAGAGGGATTAGCGCCTGTTTGGTGCAAAAAATGTTTTGGGAAATTCCACTCAAGTGCACTTTAAAACTCTCCCCAAACACAACAAAAGAAATTCAAGTGGCGGGTCTCGCATCGGGGCATTTCTTTATCTTGGAGGCAGTGAAGGCATTTTTGTATCGAAGGTTTATTGAACCTGTTATGTGTTCCTTAAAAATAGAAAAGGTTCTGTCACAATTAAAGTGGTCAGGATGAAGGTTAGTCCTGTTCCTGCTGCAACAGATCACCTTGTTTTTTTTAGCAAGATGATATTTAAAGCTTTTTGTTATTAAACTTTGTCATCTACATTTTGGAAATCTGAAAAAATGGAAAACAAAATGTAGGGAACAGACATTCATGCATGGGTTAAAGAGTTCGAAGACATCTGGAAATGTGTTTACAGATGTTTCAGGTTCAGTATAAATACCTGGAAACATGAACTGACCCGTCAGGTTGAAAGGTGGCTGGTTGTAAAACGTGTTTTTATAATGTCAGCACCATATGATTATGGTTACTCTCTGAAGAACCATGTAAACAACATATAAGGATGAGCTCTTCAGGCTGTTAAGATGCCTTCAAAATGCACACGGCACCACATAGAACACACTGATTTGTGTACGTGACGAATCAAGAGAAATCCTCTGTGTTTAATGACACTGTACCTTCTGTTCAGTGAAGCGAGTGGATCGGGTTCAGGTGTCGTCAGGCGAGGAGCCTCCTTGATCTATTTTCCACCGTGACACATGAAAACCTTACAAAAATATATAACAGTCACCGAATCGGAAAAGATAGAAACTCAAAACAGAACACAGATTTACTCAGTAAATAAAGATATGAAGAAATGAAGCATGACTAACAGGTTAACAAAGTAAACACCTGCTGGATAAAGCTGCTATGATTGTGTAGTATTACACTGACGTCACAGAGAAGACTCATCTGCTGTCAGACCTCCAGTTTCACGGTTGTGAGGCTTCTTAAAAACAATCACCTGCATCAGTCCCTCTCTGAGTCACCTCATTGATATCTCACACTTTCTCACAGTGAAACAGAAATGTATTGATCTCCAGCAGTCTCCACACACAAACTAATCATCTTCACCTCTGAGCAGAAACACGAAGGTCATTCAAGGACATGTGGAAAAACAACAGGTCTTTTCATAGTCATAAAAGCACAGGAGCTATAAAGTAAAGGTTTCACAAATCTGAGCACAAAAACTCAACAAACTCTGTATTTTAAAACGTTGCTGCATTCTGGACATTTAGGTTTGATCATTGTGGCTTTTTGCTGTGAAATGTGAAGTAAAAAAATTCAGCGTCAAGGCGTCAGCGTCTTAAACTGAAGAATCAGAATTTGCCAGTTAGAAGTTAATTTTTATTATCTGGCTTCACTGAGCCTAACACTGGTCGTCCAGGATGACTTGTAATGTGAAACTGGTTTATGAACTGTCTCCGTTAACCCTGCTTATCTGGCCACAATGTGTTTTTATGTGACAGAGGCGGAGTTGTTGATTCCAAGCAACATCCTCAGAACATTTAATACAGTGTTTTATATGATATGTTTGCTGAATTGTAAATAATGTGATCACATTTCTCAAATAGAAAAGAAAAGCTTATAAATAACAAGCACTTCATATAGTCACACTATAATAAATGTGGGAATTAATTTTCAGTTTTTTACTGAGTG
Organism: Hippoglossus hippoglossus; assembly: GCF_009819705.1. Classification (NCBI taxonomy): domain Eukaryota; kingdom Metazoa; phylum Chordata; class Actinopteri; order Pleuronectiformes; family Pleuronectidae; genus Hippoglossus; species Hippoglossus hippoglossus. The sequence goes on from NC_047160.1 coordinate 20,648,401, forward strand.
AGTATTTTTGTTTTTTTGTCTGATGATCAAATAACTGTTGTGAAAAATGTGATGCAGTTAAACAGACGACTTCTGCTGCCAAAGCAGAGGCAAAAAAAGAACAGTTCCTTTCTGATGAGGTCAATCTGACTGAAATGTTCATTTATAATCATGGAAAATATTTAACAGAGTTTCATATTTTTCTTTCCTAATAAAAGACATCAGAGGTTTTAGTTTTTATCTCCAATTATCGTCACAGAGTCTCCTCGTGTTATTCTGAGCTGCAGTGTTGGAATAAGAATAAAGACATCATCAATGTCAGGAGTCCTGTCGGGAATCAAAGGATCTTTGTTCAGCTAAAATGAAGCTGCAATCATAACGTGTTTATTCAGTGATAAACTCTAAACTCTCTGTTTGTTAGAATCTCTGTTTTAAAACCAGAGTCGACTCAAAGAAAGTTTCAATCTAACTGATCTTTACAAACATCTGCTGCTCTTTTTGTTTATCACTTTACTGTAAACTCATCTCACTATCTCAGGGACCAGGGTGAAAACTAAAGGGACTGAGCCTTCGTCATAATAATAACTATAATTAATGAATCTTGATTTAAAAAACAATCTTAGTTGTTGGTGGAGGTATGGGCTGTATAAAGTTTTTTCAATTGTTCAATTGTACAGAACTGTTCATTTTTTGATTTGTTGTCTTACTTAGTGTGAACCACTTTGTAACTGTGTTCAAAGCACTATATCAATAAAGTTTATTCTTATCATAATTTCTTTAATGACAGGAGTCGTTTAATGAAAGGGGTCGTGCCAAAATGTGATCATCTGCCAAAAAGTAATTGCTGTTCAGTTGAAAACTAACTTGTATGAGTTGGATTGCTGCCTTAAGTATATATAAACTGGTAAAAAATAATATTGCTAACAATCTAGAGGACATGAGGTAAAATTATATGTATGATTTCATCATTTTAACATATAATCTATTCCTAAATCATGTTAATTACAGTCTAGCCTCCAAAGACAGGACATTAGACGTAGGTGATGCACATCAGAGACAACAATAGTATTGCCTTTAATTTAGTATTCCTGAAAACTGCCATGAACAGAAATGAGATTTCTTTACAGCTTTAAGAAGCTGAGTGAGCACTATGTGGCAGAGATCACTCTGTGGCAGAGATCACTCTGTGGAAGAGATCACTTTTTGGCAGGACACCTGCGTCTGATGGGAAGTTAGCTAGCTCTGTGTCAGGTTACCATTGGTTACCATGGTGATTTAACCTGGTGAGACGTTAACCAGCTTCGTGGGACTTAAACTCAGCTTTAAACCTGAAGTTACGTCGCCAACCACGTGCGCTGCTACGTCATAGGGAGCCCAGGTGCAGCCAATTAGCATCCGCAGCTCATGCTCACCTGCTGACGTCACCTCCTTCTGATTCTGACGTGGAGGAAATTAACGCGTTTTATTTTGATTGTAACGTCACTTTCCTGCTGCAGAATCCTAATGAAGCCACAGAGACTGATTATGTTGAGGAAACAGAAACATCAGCGTCACAGTCAGGTAAGAAGCTGCTGCTTATTCTACTGAGTTGGATTCTTATGGACTCCTGGATGTTTCTGTTACAGCTAATCATGTTGTATGTGCTCGTGTTGTATGTGTTCGTGTTGTATGTTCTCATGTTGTGTGCTCATGTTGTATGTGTTCGTGTTGTATGTTCTCATGTTCCATGTGCTTGTGTTGAATCTGTTGCTTTTCCTGAACTCTGCTTTGGTTTCAACTCTGGATAAATTTCTGTGTCTGTGGCTGATCCCATTTATTTTGTTGCTCTGTGGTTTATTCTGCTGCTACAACCTTCATTCATGTTCCAATAGTCATCTAATGTTTATCAAGCAAGGTAACATATCTATCTTTTACTGCCTGGATGTTTATGAATTAGAAAACCTACAGCTCTGGAAAAAACAAAGAGCCCACTGCGAGATTATGAGTTACTCTGGCTTTACTTAATAAATGTTTGTGTTAAAATTAAATTAACATTATTGTTCTAATCTTAAAACTACTGATGTCATTTCTCTATAATTCAAAATCCAACAGACACTGGAATGAAACGGCTGCAACACATGTAAAGATGCAGATTTAAGACACGTCTTGTGTGGTTTCTTATTTTTTCCAAAGCTATATTTGTAAGTTTAGTTATCTGCTGGATTGTGCCTTTGCCTGCTGCTGTGGGTTGTTGTGCTAAGACGAGACGTCTGAGTCTATGTTGGATGATTCATTTCTGTCATTGTTAAATTTCAGTACTTCTCTTTGTTCACCCACTCGTCCGTCCACTGTTTCCTTTTTAAACATAATGACAAAAACATATCAGGGTAATTTCTTCTCTGTCACAGTTGACAAGTGATGTCTGATCTGTGTTAATCATGAGGAAAAGTCAAACATTCACACAGTAGGAGGAGCAGCTCAGTGGGCTTGTTAACTCTGTCAGGCCAATAGTCGCTACTTTTAGAGGTAATAGGATAAATCTATTCACCTTAAAAGCCAACGGGAACGCTCAAGGAAACAATCCTAGAGTCCAGAGGCTGATTCAAGTCTCTAATTTGGAAAAATTGCACTTCAGACTGTAGATTTGTGTTTTAAAATAAGGTTGGTATATGATGTATGTAGCAGAAAGCTGTTTCTGTGCAGAAGAGCCACGCTGCAGATTGTGCAAAGATTAATTACAGCCTTGGATTGTCAAACATCTGTTAAATGGCATTTTGATTGAAAAGCAGGGATTCTGTGAACAGCTGAAGGTGAAGCTGCTTTGAATAATTTAAATGTGAGACACGTGTTGCCGTTTGAAGTGAATAGATGTAGGAAGGGGCCGTTTCTGCCAGTTTCTTCGGAATTTACTCAGCCCAGCGTGCAAAGAAACAGTGGGTCAGGGGACAAAGAGGGAAAAGGAGGAGGAATATTTAATACAGTGTGGATGATGTGTAAAAAGACTCACACAGGACGAGCAGTAATGCTTGTTTTAAAGAGCCTTACTCTACTCCTTGATGCGACAGGGCCGGAATCGTGTGTTAAATTGGCCAAATGTTCGAGCAAATAGCGTGGCCGCGGAGGGCAGCTGTTAGGAGTCCAGGGAGGCCACTTTCAAAGGCCAGCTGTCATAGAGAGGTTTGCTGAGAAGAGAGAAAATCAATGGCCATAATTGCTCAATAACAGTCAGACAATGGAGGTGTGGGGAGAGTGGACATGGGTCACAGCAGACATGTGTTCGGTCAGTGTATCAGTGCAGTTTGCATTTATTTTCTGCTTTACCAGTATCTGCCACCTCTGATCTGTCTTATATGTGCCTGTGTATAAATGCTGAAACTGGTTTTATTTCCTGCAAACGCTCCTGTTCCTACCAACCTTGCACTTCTAATGTAAAGCTGCAAATTGCTTGTTAATCGTCAGCGACAAAACAATTTTGATTGATTAACCTTTTTCTTTGCGAAAACAATGTGAAAAATGCAACATAGTCTCAAGTTCCAGATTTACCGAGTCGGAACCCAACGAGACGTCACCAACCCAAGCCTCGAGTTTGGTATTTTGACCAGCGCCATCTTTGTCTATTGCAAATAACAATCGTCATATTTGGAGAGAGGGGGGTGAACCTGACCGAGAGCTTGAGGACACCTGCGGTCCGTACCCACAGGGAATCGGACCATCATTTACAAAATGAACATCATGCTGTATTGAAGACTTGAAGCTAGAGATTGAGACCATAAATTCCATGTGACAATGTTTACTGATGTTATAAATCAAGTGAGAAGAAGCGTAATTTTTCTCATAAACTTCTAAAAAAACGGACTTATTGTTGCAATCAGTGGAGTCGCCCTCTGCTGGTTATTTGACAGAATACAGGTTTCAGGCACTCGCACATTGGCTTCACTTTGTGGACCCGGAGCCTACGTTCTTTTTTTATGCTATGAGCTTTATAAATGTGAGTATTTGATATTTTTCTTTCTCAAACATTTTACGTTAACTGAAAATCTTTGGGCTTAGTAATGTTTCTCAGACAAAACAAGAAATCTTAAGAAATTACCTTTGGCTGTGGAAAAGCATTTTTCACAATTTTCTGACATTGTATAGAAAGAAGGAACAATGGAGCAAACAATCGACAAAACAGATCAACTGAAAATCATTTCTTTGTTGCAGATATAAACCATGTAGCCAGTCTGAACCGGAGGAACAGTTACAACAAGCAAACCCTGTTTTAAATGCATCTGACTGTTTTGAGACGTCTCCTTTTTAACTGGAAACAAAGTGAACGTGGTTTCCCTTTTTTTCATCACGTCTAAAGTTACTTTTACTTTGTTGCCACAGCTTGTGTTAATTTTTCACAGCCGTCTGTGCCACCAGTCACACTGATTTACTTAGGAGCCAGAAGAACTGGTATCCTAGCAACAGAAGCAGATATCCGCACTGTGTTTGTTCTGTCACACAATGAGTGTGTGTGTGTGTGTGTGTGTGTGTGTGTGTGTGTGTGTGTGTGTGTGTGTGTGTGTGTGTGTGTGTGTGTGTGTGTGTGTGTGTGTGTGTGTGTGTGTGTGTGTGTGTGTGTGTGTGTGTGTGTGTGTGTGTGTGTGAGAGAGAGAGTGAGAGAGAGCTTCTCTATAGAAACTTGCCGTTCAAATGCAAGACGACACCTCACTCCTGCCTGTAATGGCTCTGGATTTATCGGCATCTGGGAGAAAGCTGTTTACATTGTGCCCTCCACTGTTACCAATGGCCATGATAATGGTGTCAGACAAGGCTTAGCAAGCCCATTCCTCTGTCTCACCTCACTTGATAATGTTTACACACTGAGTTTAAAATGTGCTCTGCGGTGCTTGCATGCCAATTCCGGTCCAGTCAAACCTGCCCTCAGTGAGGTCGTCGCTGGAAGGACGACTGCCGACCCTGTAGAGAAGATCTCAACATTCCCAGTGTGGACGATTTGAATCCAGAGAGCAAGAATTGCAAAATCTAATTTCCAACAACTGGATCTAATAAAGTGCGGAGGAATGGATGGAGGGAATCCAACAGGCCCTGTGAGGGATGCAGTGTGCCTCTCATTGGGACTAATTGAATTACCTCTTGGAACCTCTTCAGATATCTCAGAACTGCCCTCGTGTTTCATAAGCTCTCTCAAACATGATTAAGATGTGTGGGGCTAATGTTCAACATCATAGGAGATTATAAAAATAGATGCAGCTCAGGGTTTCTACTCAAGGATGTTGATTTAAACTTTCAGAGGGCTGAACACTTAAGACATAATTCCTCAGATGAGATGCTAGTATGCTGCAAAACTGGCTTCTTTGAAGATTGATAATCACTGTTCGCGTGGTTACTTAACGTATGCATGAGTCACTCACTTGATGCAAGACATTGAACATGATTAAACTGCAGTGAAACTATGATATAGAAACTTGAGGCAAGGAATAGTTTTTTTTTCTTCCAGAACTGCAGACAAAGAAACATCTGCAACAAGCATCTGTCGACCATGTGACCATATGATTGTGTTTATCCACCATTCCTCAGCTAGTTGTGGCACAGTCCTGACCACAGGACAAAAAACTACAACAGAACTGAAACCACAAGAAAACAGGATCACAGGAGTCTGGCCCAGAAGAAAGAATGAATTTAATTCATTGTTCTCCAAATACCTAAATCAACCTCTTTTTACAACTCTGTCAGGAAAAAGACAGAAGTAGCTTGACATTGTTTTGGGGCATTATAGGGACAAGGTGAGATGTGATGGGTGTGAATGGGCTGTGGTGGTCAGAGCTAAATGACCATGAGAAGCTGCCGTCAGAGTCCGTTTCTCCACTGGAAAGACTGGGAGTCATGGTGGAACTTGGACAATACGTTAAAAGATATTTTATGACGCTTTGAGAGAATCATAGTGTGGTTAGCCACACATGAGGTTTTCCAGTGTATGTATCATTTGGGGAGTGTCCGTACAAAGTTGTGTTACAGTTTGTCAGCCCTAAACATCTTGTTAGGTTTTGACTACAGTGGTTATCTCCAGGTCAGTGCTTGTGTTGTGTTACTGCCACTGCAATGTCTGAAGTTTCATTCATGTACTATGTTGTTTATCGGTTCACTTTGTTAATGCAAACCAGCTAAAGTTATCAGCATCTATGTTTGAATAAGTCCGTCAGTGTTCTGCTTTTTATATTTTGTGTGATAAAGCTGCTGCCTCGGTTGAGGTCAGCGTACAAAATGAAGTTTTTCATGTTTGGTCATAGTGTTGTGGGGGCCAGAGGATTCAGCTCACATACAAGCAAGACATTTGTATTAAATCTTTAACCAAGCAATCATATTAACCTAAAGTATGACCTTGTCCTATACTTCTTTGTGGGTAAATCTAACCATGACAGTATTAAAAATCAAAAACACTTTTTACAAGGCGTTGACAAATGATTCTTGCCGACACCGGTATCAGGTCATAAGATAGGTTTGTATCAGTTTAGAGTTAAAATGTCATTGTGTCGTCTAATTCTGGAGGATTTTCTTTTCGTACATGATGCTGAACTGTTGGGTCTATTTCTTGATGGCATAACCAAACGCTTGCAAAAACACATTACCTTTTTTTTTTGCAGAGAATTATACCATAATAAAAGGTAATGCCTAAAATCTGACAACCTACAGCCGAACATACCGTGCACCGATGTTTCTCACGTGGTGAAATATTCATCTCCTGTAACTGAGTAATAATGACTTTAATGAGGGATCAGCAGTGGAACACAAACGGTGTTCCTTCTTTAAAAGATGATTTTTCAGATAAAGACGTTAACGAAGATGGGAAACTGCTGTCGGGCATCTCTGCTCACTTTGACCAATCATGTGTCTCTATCTTCATGCGACTCCAACTCCCCGTCCTCACCAGCGAGTTTGTCCTTATAATTGAAACTGTGTGAAGAAATGCAATTTGTGATAAAGTTAATCTTCACTATGATTAAGATCCTATAATCTCACAGATAGAGGGGATCACATGTTTGATGCCTGAGATAACAGGCTGGGTGCAGATTGAAGCTCAGGGGTTTTTTGTTTTCTAGAAACGGCCGCACATACACACAGTTGTAAACATTCATGGCTAGCTCACTTAAGATGTAGCAGGGTGCACGTAGTAGGATTGCTAACATCTGTTCTTGCTAAATTGCAAAGAAGTTTTATTGATCTGGTGCTGGGGCCACATTCCTCTGCAATTTACTGCTGCAGGAGGAAAAAGCAGAGGGTGTGTGCTTTTAAAGAGGATCACTAGTTCAGGTAGTTAATGCCCATGGTCTCTTTTTTTCTCTTAACATCTACCAGGAAGGGTATGTGAAGGGAATTCAAATGAAATCGGACTCCTCTGTAGTCCACCCAGCAAGGACGGTGAGCTTTGGGTGATTTAAGGTGGATTGTGCGAGGGGCAAATTGGCTGCAGATGAGTGGGGGGGGGTCCTGCAGCTTCATAACCTCACAATTTATATGTATAGATTATGTGAGGTAAGAGTGTTATAAATTACGCATGGGAGCTTTCTCTGACTCTGACCTGGCAACCCCAACCAGGCCGGTGTAATGGGATAGCCGGCAGCTCCGATGGTTTCAATTAAGGAATGTGGGTCTGGTGATGTCATTCTTCTACCTCAGGGTTCACACCTGATTTCGAACCAGAGGCCGAATGGCTGCTCAGTTTGTCTGTGTTCAGTTCATGAGAATAACATTCACCAAAGGGAGGTATCGTTCCACAAGTTTAGATTTCATGGCTGAATATTGTGCTGAATAACCATTATTCAGATTAAACTGGAATCACATTCGACCAATCGCGAGTCAGTTTCTTCTGTCAATCATGATGTTTCACCCCCCTTTATATCTCCGTCACTGATAACTGATTAAAGCCAAAGTTACATCAGTGAGATTAACAACAAACTAAAAGGACATAAACCATCTTTGGTTAAATGTCGGTGCGTACTTTGAGTTTTTAGTTCCGCCCATGTTCCATCTGCTAACTTGGCGGGGGGGTTATGGCACATACTGCAGTCGGCCAATAGGGGGCGATAAAGATGGCTTCACATTTGGAGAGCTGTCATCTACTGTATTCTCAGTAATGGAGGGGTAAAAAATTATAGATACTGATATTTCGGCTGATGTATATAATTGACAGTGATTCCAATGATGTCATTATCAAACACTTATCACAATATATAACAAAAATGTTATTGAGGCTTAATATTTTTGATTGTTTTTAATTTAATGTTAAACAATTCAAGTCAAAAAATAACTTTAAGTGTGTGTGTGTGTATGTATGTATGTATATATATATATATATATATATATATATATATATAATCATTTTTTCAGATTCAGTTTGACTTGAAAAACAAAATACCATAAAGGTTAAAAAAACATTCAGGATATCAGTTTATCTTTGTTGTGTTTTCATCACACCCTGATAAAAAGGACTGTGGAACAACATGGGCCTCATTTGATGAACCTTGAATATTATCAGGGAGTTTGGGAACCGAGCCAGACGACCCATGTTCCAAGTGTGAACCGGGCATTGACAATAAATCAGCGGACGCTGCTGCCCAGTCGGGTTGTGATCGTGCCAGGAAACAGTTGTTTCCTTAAATTATCCTCAGTCTGATACAGCGAGAACAAACTCTCTCTCTCTCTCTCTCTCTCTCTGCCAACAGCTACACTTCAGAACATGGTGGCACCTTATCGCAAGGATTTAGGCGCAAAGAAAATATTTGCGTGAAAGTGATGAAAAGGTTACTGTGAAAGGTTCACACCCAGGCGAGGGGGAAACTGCACAGCAAACTTTCTGCTGGTTATTGCGGTTTTTATTGCAATGTTTTCTATATTGAATTTTCTCAAGGTTAATTCATAACAGCTTGTTTACTTCTCCACACTTTCTGTCTTTCTTTCTTTCCAATACTCAAAGCTTAATTGACACCTTGTGCGAAAGGAATGTGATGAACTGGTAATACTTTCAGTTATTCACTTAATGCCTGCAAACACATCTCGGGTGAAAATTCATCATGTGGCTATGAAAATACAAGACAATCTTATTAGACGAGAGCATATCCAAAGAAAGTGTTTATCGTGGAGAACGGCTCGATCTGAAGTGGAAGTGTTCTCGGTAAGATCAAGGCGTCAGGTTAAAATTGTATCACTTACACAAATTGCTCCCACTGCCAAGATGTGATCGCTCTGAGCAAACACCTCTTCACACAGCTGAGGTCTGCTGTCTCATTACGGGAGACATGCAAGCTGTCGAGTGTGTGCGCAGCAGTTGAGAAGCGGAGGCATATTCCTACATTCAAGGAAATGTTGTTTCACCAGTAGATGTGTTTTGCACGAATGCTGGAAGAAGAGGGGGGATAGCGCTTAGTCTTAATTTCCAATGCTGCAGTATTTTCATGTTGTATGTGGTTGAGATTAATGAGTAGAAGTGGAAAAACAAAACTTTAGTGTTTAGGAGCCAAATCTCGCAAAGCAGTAGGTAACAACGTGTAAACCGCCAGGAGCCATTCATTCTCAACTGCTGAGGTAACTGTCTGCACAAAAAACAACAGGGTGGTTTTCTGGGAAATTGAGGAGACGAAGACCACACAGGTTAAAAGAAACTCAAATAATGTTGGAATAGTTTCTTCCACTGTTTTGTCAATATGATCAATGCCAGTATGGGACTGATAGCATGGACACAAATGTAAAGACGTAAAGTTTGTTTCTTTATTTTCCGTTGCATATCACTAGACTGATGTATAATGCCTGATTATGCGTGCATGCATGTTGCTATGTGTTTATGAGAGTTATTTGACTTGGTATGTGAGCTGTGAGACGTGAGCTGCAGAGTTTGTGATGACTGCATCACGGAGGAATGTACAGACAAGTCCTCAACCTCCCCTTGTCCACAGCCAGAAAATTTAAAGAAAACAAAGCTGCAGAGGTCTTTCACCATGCATGTGCACTATCTTTCTTGGACTGAAACATAAAAGAAAAAACCTTGAATCCCAGTGGTCCTTCATGTGTGGCTGCAGAAAGTGCCAAATACCCCAGAGTACGTGTTGCATATAGTGTTCATGGTTGAACTGCAGTAGTGTAACATTAAAGAAAATCAAGATTAAGGGCTGATTCACACCCCCCTCGTTTGGTCTGGACTTCTAGTCTTTTAAGTTTAGTCTGAACCAAAATGACCAACAGACCAAAGTTTTGTCAGATCAATAGAGGTGGTCTCGGCCCATGGTTTGTTCCGTTTGAAGTGTTAAAACCCTTTTGGATTAGTTGGGACTTTCAGACCAATTGCAGGAAGTTGAATTAGCATCAGATGGAAGCGGATGAGAAAAAACTAATGCAAAAATGAAAATGAGTTACCCAGGCTCTCAGGATTGCTTGTAGTCTTCGCTTCCAATGATATAAAGTTTGAATGATGCGGACATTTATTTAGTGCACTCAAATTAGTTTTTAGCACTGTGCCTGAAGTTGGTGATGCTGGTAGTAAAACCATAAATGATAGTGGCAACAAAATCAACAAAATGAACTGGTTCACGTAGATGATGATGCCAGAACATGTATATCTCGTACAATATTCTTTTCACTGAAATTCAATGCCGACATTAAACTGATCAAATGTAAACAACTTGACAAAGACATGAAGATTGTGTCCTTCACCGGTCGTGTTGATTTTCTAAGAAGCAGCAGCTGTGAGCCGCAGTGAGCGTTCAGTTGCTGTTGGGTAATCATTTAAATCTATAGAAACCGAACACACTTTACAAAACTAAATGACCTGCCAGCCAATTGCAATCAGCGCTGAGAAAGTGATCAGTGCTTGATTAGATGTAATGCTCCCTGTATTGATCGGCGCCAGAAGAGAGGTGTTCGATCACCTGGCGAGGTTAAGTGTTACCACTGAGCGAATCGCCGTGGACAACAAGGACGACAGGCAGGAATGAGATAACTGCCTGTGGTCTTTGAATAAATCAACATTCACCCGCTCCTGCCAACGTGCTGCTGATGTGTCCATCGGAAATGCTGTCAGTATTTTTTCATTTTATTCTCCGTGTCAGAATTGATTTTTCTCCTCAAGTGCCTCGCAGACGACTCCGAGACAGAACGCTCACTGTTGCTTTCATTTGTCAAGACACTGCAAAAATAAAATCTGCCCAAGAAAAGAGAGAGAATCTTTTTATTATGTTGTGACGCCCTGGACAAAAAGATTTACAGACAATATTTCAGTGCTCCTCAGGGATTTATTTCTATTTATTTGTTCTTCTTTTCTCTGGAAACTTTGGGTCGCACTGGCATGTGTGAGAAAAGTCCACTTTATACATGACAGACTCGAGCTAACATCTTCTCACAGGAAGACGTTAATCACACTGTTTATTTTGTGGTTTACAAACAGGTGTCTTTTCCTTTTCCTTGAAATTAACAAGTTCCTTATTTCAGCCTTAAAACTCATAAACAATTGAGAAAATCTTTAAATGCAGAGACATCATTTCACTTCTTCTCTGCAGGGAAACAATGTTTTTCAATATAACCTTCACCAAGCTGCTTATGTTTTAGCATATTTTTTCAGGATCAGGATTATGCAAAACTATTTCTGAAACTTGATGGAAGAGATGTGAGGGAAAGAATTCATTCAATTTGGGGGCGGATCTGGAAAAAGGGATGGATCCAGGATTTTTTATTTCCACTTTCTTAGATAAGACATTTTGGTTTTAAGTGTTAGTGTGTACAACTTGTTGGAGGTATGCACATTAGTTGTTTTCTCTGTAAAACATCAGAAAATAACAAAAACCCATCAGTTTCCCAGAGCTTCAGATGTCTCGATGATAATCAAATGACAATGATATGACAAACTGCAAATCTTCACTTTGAAAAAGGGTAAAAGGCATTTCTGCTTGAAAGATCACTCAAGTGATGAATCATTTGTGACGTAATCACTTCAGCTCCTTTTCAAATATTAAACACCTCCAGACAAATATTGCTTGAAACACACTGAGATTATACCTTAGAGTATATTTCAACTTTGAGTGTATTCGAGTGTAGAGATAGCAGCAAAAAAACCCTTAGAGGAACTGTCCACTTCTAAGCCGATTCTGTAAAAACTCCTGATGTTGCAGTCCTCAGGACCTCGCTCAGACCTCATCAGCCCCGACACGCACAGAGCATGACACCTTCTCCAAATGGCCCACATGTCCCCTGTGAGAGGCCGGTCACCTCATCTGAGAGATTAGAGAAGTCTGCAGCAGTGGAATTGCACTGGAGAAAACGTTTGCTCTTCTCAGTTCGGGGTTTGACTCGCTGCCGTTTATGGGGCTAAAAAAAATAAATGAAACCCTGTGATGGCGTCTTTTTAGCGATGTCCACTAGGGTGCCATTTGATGTGTTCCCATCTTTGCCCTGCACAGGTGGGGGGGTGGTGCGGATTTTCTTTCTCTGCCTTCCCCCCCGGGGAATCTTTAGCTGGCCGAAGTTTGATATGGCAGAGCCCCCCCCCCCGCTAAATAATCACAGCTCAGACAGAGGGGGTGTGCAAGCCTTCACACCAGCATCCAGGGATTTGGGGGAAACGTGTCGAGGTGGGGAGGGGGGGGCGACTGATGAGTATCGTTTCATAGCCTGATATGTTGGAAAAGGATCAAACGGGAGGGTTTTGGCCGAGCGGGGGGGGTTTCACAGCGGTGTACGGCCGAGCGTCTCCGTTTCTCAGCGTTTTTTTTGTCTTCAATCTGTTCTTCAAACTCTTCGTCTTTGTGATCCTTCCTTCAATCCCCTCTTTCCCATCCGAGTTATTGTTCCCTTTCTTTTCACTCCCATTTTCCGTGCGAGAGGCAGCAGCGTGGGGCTTTCAGTCAGTATCCTCCCGCTGAGGGCTCGTCCCCGGGCTTCAAATCAGCTTTACTCAATTTTGCTGACGGCTCACTCTGAACCGTCAACAGTTGCTTTTCTTCTCGTCCACCACCGCGCTCAGTAATTACTCTCATCATCAACCCCACTGTCATCATCATCTTCGCTCTTACCATCACCTTCAATCATTCGTCTTGTTTTGACCATTCAATCTGTCCTTCTTTCAAAGAGCACAGTCATTTCCCCAGTGCTCTGGACTCTGTAAATAAATGCGCAGCGAAAAACAGGATGGAGAAACACATTTCCAGGTCTCTATTCACTCCCCCGAACAAAATGACAACCAAATAGCTGGTTGTGTACAAATTGCAGTTTTCGCCTGTCTGAACAAACACTTTTAAACTACTCGCCATTCAACATGTGGTGCACCTGTAGAAGCTGTTTACAGGTTTCAAACGAGCAGCCGTCATGACGAGAGGTGACATCACTTGGCGGCGGTGATAAAATGGCATCTGCCTTTGTTTAGTGCTGCACTCGGTGGGCAACAGGCAAGAGATAACAACCAGGCAGTCTGTTGTTGCCTCGGGTGTTTTCACACTCATTTACAGCAAAACTTTGCCATTACAGCCCGAGCTTGAAGAGAAAACTGCAAGACATCAGTTGCTATTTTAAGACGGAGACTCATCCGTTGCTGAAATGGTTCATAATTGCACAGCGGGGAGTTTTATATACCAAAGAGAGGAGCAGAGGGCTGATCAGAGACAATCATCAGATCCACACAGGGACTCTCTGCTGTGCACTGCGCTATCATATTTGTTTTATGTGCCATTTGTATCTACAGCTGTATAGCTGCAACTTACTATAATTTTCATCATTAATTTATCTTTCAATAACTTTCTTGGATCAGAATCGTTTTTTGTTCGGTAGCCTGGATTGGCTGCTGCTCCTCCACAGCCCTCAGAGGATAAGTGGTAAAGCCACTGGATGGATGAATGGAGATATTGTTAACTCCTAATTAATCAAATAATCATGTCAAATTAAAAGGTATGAAAGTTAATGTAGAAATTTGACCAAACAGTCGCACCTAAACATTTACTCATAGCTTTTTATGATGCTTTCAAGCCGTGGACGAAGATAAACTGAAATTTCTATTATATACTTGATTAAATTAACAGCATGGCTAGCATAACTACCATATATTAACAAATCTTAATCAAAACAATATGAAATTGATTATTATAAATATTCAATACTTGTCTTGTCATGTCTATATCAAATATACTCATTTGCAAGTTTATTAGTTACATATCGCTTAAACTAACAGTCTATTACTATATAACAGGTGTGTAAAAAATCCAACCTTCACAAAGTTGTTTTTAAATCTGTGGATTAGTTTTAGCGATTTGTATCTAATAAGCTTGCAGCTGGGTGTGTATTCGAGCCATATACTGTATATAAAGACATACAACGCATGCTCGCACTATCTAGTGCTGAAGCCAAGAATCTTTAAAATATTATAAAACGCTATTATCTTGTGCCGATTATGTCTTTTTGAGCCAGAATCTGTGCTGTAGCTGTCGGAGGATGAAGTGGGGTCCCACCAGTACACATGCTCGACCAATCACGAGTCAGTCTCAGCTGTCAATCATGATGTTTTTTCAAGTCAAGTCATAAATTAGAACAAAGCACAAAAATGAACACCTAAACATACATTTTCCTAAAACAACAGAAATCATCTTTGAGAAAAACATCTTCCAACATGTATTTTGACGTCTTAGTTTGGTCCATGTCCCATCCACTATCATGGAGGAGGCAAAGTGTTTGCCAACCATCACAGGGCCATTGAGAGGCAATCAAAACAAAAAGAACAAAAACAAACTCTTTCATTTCGATGTTCCACCTGCTCACAGAAGAGATCAAATCAGTTTATGTGAATGAACAAGATGAAAAGCGTCCGACGTGAGCTGCGTCTGTTCTCTGAGCTACAACAAAGACGTCTGAAATCACAAAACACCCCGGGAGAGGAGGGAGAAAACGGGCTGGAGAGGAACCAGGGAACTGCGCAGCAATTCACTGCTCTCTGTGGAGGTAGCCATTTTCTCACTTGGAAGATAAAGGGATGATAGATCATTTGATATGGCAGCTTTTTAGATAGATGTGGCTACACAAACAGGAGGGAGTCATTTTCCGCACAGTGGGAGCAGGCTCTCGCTGCAGAGATACCAGCGGTAACCGTGTGAATAATACCCCGCTGCCCTCACGTCTTCATTAGCTGATATATATCTGTGCCGGACCGTCATTTGTGTTTACATCGGGGCATGTCAGGGATGAATGGTGGCCGGCTTTAAATCGGGCCTTTTATAAATATTGCAGCAGTGTGATGCTATGTCTGTTTACTGTGGATGCTGATATAAAACAACTGCTTTTATGCACAGGAGGGAACGCCGCATTTTTTTACGAGCTGCCCCGCTTGTGCCTGTGATTAAGGATCTGTTAGACTATAAACTTTTACAGCGCAGGAATAATGGCTGGCTGTTTTCACCAATATGACATCTCTCAGGAGGGGTCTGAGGAGTAAACTTTGCCAGGAGGGAATAAACCTGCAGCGAACACTGTCCTGCCCTTGTGATTGTTTGCTGCAGAATCCTGGCGTAAATCACGCAGCACATTAAAAACCTGTGTAAAGAGCCTGAAAGGGTTTTACGACTCGCTGTTTATTGCACGTTATATCATTTTCACTGTAATTGCTGGTAATTGACAGAAGAGTCTGTTTTGTCTTCTTTCATAATCCTCTTCAACGGTGCTGCCAAAGACGCATCACAGAGACACGTGAGATCTGTTTAGTCTGCTCCGCAAAACACTGACGCTGGTCAACAAGTGACGCTCATCTGTCACAGCATCGAACGAAAACCACTCAAGAGTCTCAGCTCCTCTGATGACTAAGATGAAAAACATCACAAATTGCATGTAATCCTTAAATCCCCAGTACTCCGCTCTGTGTGCTCGTTATCCACTTTCAACTTTCGTCTCACAAAATGTTTTCCGGTCTGATCTGTGTTTACACCGTGCATGGTCAACAAACACAGGAACAATCATCAGGTTCAAAACTAAATATTTGCTCTTTGAATCTTTTGAACTAAACCTTTCTCCGCATTCTGAAAATGTTTTGACTGTAGAAGAAACCCAGATCATTTTCTCGCATAAACAAACTCTGTCCTGCATGAATGTTTAAATCAGGATGGAAAAAACACATCAATTCAGCTGCTTCAGTGATGACGTCATTTATTTTCAGTCCACAGGCTACAACTTCAAAGCGTTCTTTCTCAACTCCTCCTTGATGTGATGATCACATGTTACAGGAATAATGAAACCAGTCAAATACAGTATGTTGGTTTACATCATGAGGAAAGTCGGGATTTAGTGTTTCACTGTAACAGTCACCTGAAGAATCTGACCCGGACCCACATCCACACAGGGATTTGTCATGACTTTGTTTTTTAAATATTTGATGTGTCTTTTGTCTTAAAATATTGATTTCCCTTGTTTTTACTGTCAACTGGTAGTTACCACAGTAGCAGTGGCAATAATGAGCTTTATAGCTGTTGACCAACCAATATTTAACAGGAGGAGATGAATGAGAAAAAGAGGGGGAGGAAGAAGAAGAAGAGAAGACAGGAGCCGAAGGAGGAAGAGGAGAGCAACAAGGATGAGAGGAAAACGGAGGAAGGAGGAGGAGCAAGAGGAAGGAGATAGGGGACTAGTAAAAAACGAGAAGGTAGTCAGATGAGACGAAATAAGAAGGAGCAGAGGGAAAGAGGATGAGAGGAAGAAGGAACAAGGAGGAGATGAATAAGAGAAGAAGAAAAATCGAGGATGAAAAGAAGGAAAGAGGATGAGGAGGTGAAAGAAGGAACATCACACTCTCTGTCAGAGAATGTAGAAAAATAGAAATAAACATTGAGAGACTGAACTTTTTTATAATGTTTTCTGTTGAATTTCAGTTCAGTCTGACTGCTTTATGTAATGTTATGAAATGAATAATAAAAAGAAAAGAAGAGTCTGAAGACGACACTAAGAGTTGAAAGCTGAATCATACGCTTCAGGCTGTTTAATACAAACAAAGATCTTAAAGCTCTGCATTGAACATTTAAGACATTTGATTTCTTGCGGACATCAATTCAACCGAGAGTGTTTCAAAATATTTTATGTTTTATTTGTTATAATGGAGCAAAGAAAAGGCGCCCTCTGGATTTTAACCTGGGATGTTGACGTTCAAGTCGGCATATAAAACTGAAAATTGATTCACCTGAATATTTAAGTGGTAAAAATATGATGACAAATTGGCTTATGGAATATCTTTTTATATGTAGCAACCAAAGAGTATATGAAGATGGAAGGCATTACTGTTCCCCAAAGTGAAGGTAGCTGGCTGCTTTACAGGTATGAAGACCAAAATAAAAAGTAAAGTTACACATTAAATACATTGTGTATTTTACATTGTGTATCATTACCATAAGGATGGATTCTGTCTTTTTAGGTAGTTCCTATCATACTGATGTTTGTCCAAATCTATATATACCCTATATACGTAAGTTTGGTTTTAATAAGTAACTTAATGCTATAAAAATGACATAAAACATCAGCTTCAAATATTATTTATTACTATTTTCGGTTCATTTCATGATAGTGGAAGGCAGTGGAGACATGTCGTCTTTATACAAAGTAAAAGTAAACTTTCTCAGGGAACACACACGCTACCAAGTAGAAAAATATGAGGCGTGCATAAAGAACTCAAGGGGCAAAATGAAAATGTATTAAATAATGTTTTCTTAATAATGTGAATAGAAGGAGACTATTGAGGATTTTGTCAGTTTAGTCCGATTGGCCCACTCAGACAAATATTCACCGAAGTGACTAAAGAAGCTCAATTAATTTATTTTATTGTGAACACTTTGTCATCAACGAGAAAAAAAAGTTTGACAACTAAACAGATTGAGAACAAAGACGCTGTAATATATTAATTTAAATTCCGTCGGTGAAATGTAACTTATTTAAAACTTTAAATGGACCAGTTGTGTTACACACTCAACACAATGAACGCGTCACAGCGCCGCATGAAGAATATTACATGACACATGCTCATTTGTCTCCCTATAGAGACGCCACTGAGCAGGTTGCAGACGAGCGGCGGTACGTACTGCAGCGCATCGCCTGGGACGCTGCCATCTGTTTGTGCACACAAGCTTGTGTCTCTCCGCTCGAAGACAAACAACTGCTGGCGACACTTTGTTATAATCCGTACACACCTTAACAACAGAAAGTGAGGAGAAACTTTTTTTCTTCACTGAACTAGCTGTAAATCCAGCGACTGTCAGACCTCATTGTCAAAACACTGCAGAAATAACTCAGCGGGTGTGTTTACTTAAGATTAATTTGTGCAGCCCCAGCAGTGCTTCAGTGCACCAGAATATGGATTTAATATGCTTTGATGCTGCGCTCACCTGACCTCATTACACACACATGGGCTTCATCATAGCCTCTGTTGTGTTTGTGCTAATACAAACTCAAACTCAAGGCGCATGACCAGACAGTCTCCGGTGGATTCACCTGTAATTAAAGTGTCAGAAGGTCACATGCAGCAGAAACACACAACTTTACAGTCACGCTTTTGTTCGGCTTTGAGATCATAGACACTAAAATCATCACACGCACAAACACTTTACAAGCTTTTTTTAAACCTACGTAACTTTGGCTGCAAGGGGTTCATGGGAGTTGTTGTCTTCACCACCATTGCCAATAAAAGTCTACGTGATGCAACTCAAATCATGTTCACGGATGATCTAATGTATGAAAGTGTTATTTATGTTATGCAGCAAATGGCAATGAATCTATTACAAGCGTCCAATACAAACATACGTCTGCCCAGGAAGTGACAGCAAAGATGGACAAAGCCAAAATGAAACACACCGTTACTTTGAATAAGATTGGAGATTTCTCTGGGATTTAAAATTGTTGAAACGATTTTGGATGATTTATGCAAACAAGTCAACAAGCTATATAACATGCATTAAGTCATTTTATATCATATTATATCTTTAAGTATTAATCTTCAAGTATTATCTTTAAGTATTAATCTTTTTAAAGGGTCTTAGTTTTAGGGGCAACAAGCATTTTGCTTTATTCTTCCACTGCTCATTGCTGGGAGATTTCACTTTTCGTTTTTAAATGTGTCTGTCTAACTTTAATTTATCAAATGTCTGTCCCTCTGAGTCTAGTATAATTACTTTTTAGATTTCAGTAATTACAGTTCCCACCTCTTACTCAAAAAAGACCATTCTATAAAAAGCCACCTGTAATATCCATCTGCTGTCATGAAGTCGGAGAGTAAATGTTCTTTCATTCATCACCGGTTTGGACCTTTTCTATCAGAGTTCTGACTTTAGGCCACGAGGTTCTAAGTGGAGACGCATCGTCCACCTTTATATAGTCCACGGTCTCAGTCTTTTATTTATGATGATAATATAGGGAGTTATTTTGTTGTTCACTTGTTGCATAGTCACATTTTTGTAGTTTTTTGTGATTTTATTTTCTCCTTTTGATTTGAGATAAATTAAACTTCAAGCTTGGCTGTTTGGACTTGCATTTTGCTCTTGGCTGAAATGTATTCTGAGGGTTTTTAGTTCATTGTCATTTGTTTACCTTTTTGCATCCTGTGCTGCTTCGTACTGCTTCAACTCAAACTCAAACAAACTGCTATGATGCAAACAACTATGTTATATTAGATTGAAGGCTGAACCCTCTGACTTATGGTCTGCAGCATATTTCAGCTGCAGTCTGAGTGAATTGTGTTCAATATAAACCTGTGGTACAGATCCATTAGTATTTGCTATATATACATGATGGAACACAAATACTCCCGACTTGATGAGCTATAATCAGGTCAGAAATATGTTTACATCTAAAACAGTTCTTCTAAAATCTTCACATCACCTTCTCTATGATCTTTTTATAGCAAAGAGGTCGACCAAACAACGCCTGCAGTAATTACTGAGCTAGTATCAAACAGGAAGGTGCGGAACACGGCCGCCTCGTCCTCATTAATGAAAGGCCAGAGTGAGGGAAGGTGGACATGAAGTGTGGAAAATAAGGGAATAGTTTTTAAAGCAGAGGAATGATCTTTCAGCATCACTGCTCTACGCCCACTAATGATTCGAAGAAAGATCCCTCAAACCAGAGGAGGCTCCTTTTTTCATTTCAGAGATTCCTGAGATTTTTCTAGTTGAAGCAGCAGATATCTCAGTGTGATAATTCATCATGATGGAAAGGTCTTTTTTTGATCTTTAATAAAATGCCAGAATGCAACACCTTCTTTTTAAAGATGTCGTTTTATAACCTGTGACATTAAGGACGAAACAAAATTGTTTTAACTGCACCACAATCTGTGGATTGTGGTTATTGACTGAAACTAAATTATATGAGAAACACAACAAGACAAAGTAGCTAAAAAGAAATAATTGCAATACAATGAGGAAACGAAAGGTTACCACAAATATAACATCAAGGAGTTGGCAAGTTGACATTGTAAAAACAGTAGGAATTTTACTTCCTGTCTTTCTTGACATATAGTTTAGAAATTGAGACAAAACTTTGGTGATTTTTAGTCGTCACAGTTTAGAGACAACATCCATCTCTGTGCCACTACAAGTTGGCGAACGCCCTGGTTTTTTCTTGATAGTTCCGTTTCCCTGGGCTGGCTGGATTCCACCAGAGGATGTTGAAGAGGTGAACTCCTATCCTGCTCATAGCTCTGCTTCCTCTCATTTATTCCACATAATGCATTTTTAAACCAACATTTTTTTACCTCTCACGGGGCACAATTAGGATGATATTTGCTCTTCTATATCCTCGCTCAACCCGTCTCCACTGCTGCGACTTTGAGATGTTTCTTTAAAAAGTCCTTTTAGTTGTTTATTCCGTTCAGAACTGTTCATCCACGGAGGTGAAATATTGCACCGAGCTTAAGGAGCGTGCAGGCTGCGAGAGTGATGGCTCTCCCCTTTGTTTCAGATCTATTTGAGTGATTGCATTATAGCTCTAGCGGTGTCCTTTTGATGCAGGGTCACGGTGCGGCACAGACGAGTCCGTCGTCTTGCCTTTTCAAAGAAAGAGGGATCAGCGTATCGAGCTTTTCACCACAGATGCATCTTGACTAATGGAAACACCTCTGGCACATTATTGTATCTCATATCACCATGGTGGCAGACTGTAAACCATTAAATAAAAGTCGCCGTGTTATTTATACTCTGAGCACTAAGAGCAAAAGCCGGGGAGGGAGAGAATGTTTTCAAGGTGTCCTTAATGTCCTCGACGCGAAACTTTCAAGCCTTTGGAGTCAAGTTTTGCTGATTAGTTTTCTTACACCTCCAGCTGAAAAACAAGTCAATCAGTCGACTCTCAGTTTACCTCTCGCCTGAACGCATTTCCTCTGCAAAAGGCAGTAAAGTGAATGTTCTCATATCATCTCTGAGCACATATGAATATTTTCCGGTAAGATTTCAACACACTCTCGTCAAGATTTTTTATTCATCCTGAGGAATAAAGATCTAAATGGCGCTGGTGTTTGATCGGTGGCGGTGTCTCAGTGTTTTTTCCATAATGTTGCTTCAGCGTTTCCTGTCTTGTCTAATCTACTTCACCAGCTATTGACTTAACAAAAGGTCAAATAGTATTTTCCAATAATTCTCAGAATTGCTTTTAGCTTGTTCAGGATAGCAAGTGAAGTTACCAGTTCAGCACATGAAAGGAAATTGAGAAGCTATTAAAAAAGTTAATTAAATTCTTTCTCTTGAAGTGAACCTCAGCCTCCTGATACTTTAACCTGGTGTTTTGTTGATGAAACACAAATAAACAGCTTTTCTGAACAGGAACAAGTTGTTTTGCTTTTTCTCTCTGTCCTCGCTTTGAAAATGTGAACTGAACAAAATATTTAAAGTTAATAACTTGTACACTTCAGATTTAGATGAAAGTGACAATCGTTTAAACTGCGGTTTCACTTTAAAAAACGCCACCAACAGAAGTCGAGCTGTAGCAGGAAGTTTAAATTAATAATTGACAGAAAATCATTTAGAAATAATTCCCTCTGGTTAATAACATTGTAATATATTTAGCCATGTGACCATACGGGATGGTTTGTCAATCTGGAGCAGACTGAACTATACTGGACAGATTGCCATTAAAATGTTGTACAAATGTTCAAGGTCCTGAAGGTAAGAATCCTGCTTAGTTCAGGTGAACCCAGATTTTTTATCTAGCGCCACCAGCAGGTTGACATCTGTGGTTTATAGTGGATAATTACTTGATGCATTGACATGGAACTTGCTGCAGGTGTTTAAGGCTAAATAAGATGAATCCTAATAACTTTGGTGATGTTTTGACATTTCCTTAAATGACAACAATAAAGTCGACATATTTGTTATTTTCTGAAACATCTGTCGAATGATTCCTTATAAAATCTGGTGAAGAAATTTGGTGGTTCAAGGGAAAAGAAACACAGGCAAAACTGATATTACCATCAAGAAATGCTAGAATGCTAACTGGTTAAAACTGAAATGGAGAGCAACGGTAAATATATATTTGAATAAAAATCAGTGTGCGAACACTTTCATTGTAGCTTTGGTCTCTAACTCTTCTTTTTAGCCTCCGATAAAACCAGAGATTTGAAGGCAAATCTGTCAGATCTTTGAACCTTTGACAGACATTTCTTATGTATCTTCTGAGACTATAGACACCATAACAATAAGTGTATCAATACCAATTAAAAAAACAAACCAACATTAGATGAATTCATAATGAAACTTGCATTTGAAGCCCAAATCCTGAGCAAAGCCATCAAATTGGTGCCAGTTTCACAGCCAGACTGTGACGTGCAGTGTCACACAGTGAAGTTGTTATTCATGCCCAGCTCACCTCTAAAGAGCTTTTAAACTTAAAGAGACGAGTTGAATAATATTTCCCTAGAATTTAAAACTGTCAGTTCATGGCAAATTTGTCTGGTTGTCAGATCAGATAGAGAATTACTGTGAGTTTGACCTGCGGCTGATAATGGCTCTGCTGGCAAGTAAACCTGTGTGATGAGTGTTGATGCCTTATGAATGAGCTGAACCTGCGTATTATGTACAGACGCTTAGGTGCAGCATAAACAACGGTGCTTTTTGGAGATGTTTCCTGTAAATGAGGATGATTAAACTCATCCGAAAGCAGGAATGGAAGCTCTCAGAGCTGAGATCCTGTTGTGCATTAATCCTGCCCCGAGGGCCGAGGAAGGAATCGAAGCACCTTTGCCAAAAAAAACTCGGCTCAACCACATCATCTGAAGAATTACAATCAAACCTCCACTCTGCCCCAGAGGAGAGCATAACATTTTCATATTTTAACAGTTAAGCCTTCAGAACCAGTTGCAGCCCTCGACTGAATTGTCTGTGTGTTTCATGTGTTGTTGTTGTGTGGCATGTCTCACAAGGCTCGCCGTGCTTTCAAAGTTACTGAAAGCACAAAATTGGAAGATGTTCAAGGACTGTTTCAAGCACTCAAAGAATTCCTTTTTAATGCACCATTGAAAGCATTTAGGGTAAAAAGAAATAACTTTTTACTTCAATAATGTGCATTTTGACTCATTTAACAAAGCTCGTGCTTGAATTTATTCACCATATTTAAAATCTACATGCATTGCCAGTACATGCTGCGTGAATAGTGTGATCTCTTCTTTTAGTTGCCTGCCAGAAAGCGTTGACATCTCATTTGCAATTCTCACTAAGCAGAATAGTGGTTGGGGATATGTTTTATATTTTATCACAGGAGGAGTGTAAATGGACTGTGAATCCTCACTTTCCTCTTAACCTTTTACATTTCATGTTAAGATGACGTTCAATGTGGAGTAAGGATATCAGCTGGAGCAGCTGTGGAATGTATGGGTGCGTTTGTTTAGTTTATGTTGGCATGCCTGCGTGCCTGTCCATGTGTTCTTGTGTGTGTGTCTGTCAGAAGTGCTTTGCAGGCTGGTGGGAGTGAACGGCTGGGACCTTTCAACACAACCTTATCAGAGACACACACATGCGCAGCAGGTCCAATGAGACTTCAATCTGTGGGTTCTCCGATTAAAATCCTCTGCTAATGTCTGTTTGTTACTGCTGCTCTAGGTCTGTTCTCACTGCTTCTTAATCAAAGTTCGTGATGCACCACAAAACATAAACATAAAGTTGGACGACGCGTCTCAACTTCCTTCCGCTATCCAGAAATGAAGCCAAAATATCAATAACAGGATCACTGCCATCTTTTGCCGAGGAAGCTCGTAGATACACGCCGGACCAATCACAAGTCAGTCTCAGCTGTCAATCATTACGTTTCACCCTGTTTTTTAGCATCAAATAAGTAATTAAAAAAAAAAAAACTTATGATGATAAAAAAATTTACTTGAAATGACAGAAACCAAAAATGTGTATTCTGATGTTTTTGTTTTGTCCATGTCCCATCCGCTAACATGCAGGAGGTGCGGTTTATGGCCTATACTGCAGCTAGCCACCAGGAGGCGACCAAGCCGCTTTTGGCCTCACTTTTAGGGAGCTGTCATGTCGTCCATCTTTTTATACAAATGATCAGATTTAAAGAGTCACTTTATTTCCCTATTCAACAAAGAGAATGAAACACTTGAGTTCTTGGTGATAACATAATCTGGATGACGTTGAAAATAACAGATTTATTCTAACATCAGTCAGTTTATTGCTTCCTCTCAACAGGCAAAATTTATTTGAAAATTGTCATCCTTTGCACTTCATCGCTAAAGAAGAAAATAAGCAACTGCTTTTAAAAAAGCACTGAAACAAACTCCCTCATCTCACTTTCAGCACTTTAGCATTTTCAGTTTAATTTCCAGTGCAAACTGAGCTGCATGAGGAAAGTTCACTTGATGGTCAAATCTCATCTCCAAGTGAATGTTCTTGCTGAGCCTCTGTGGGAGTGAGATGTCTCTGTGTGATTAATGTAAATCACACTTGTTATAGAATTTAACACAGAGTTAAAGAGGGAATGTATTTACAAGAGACCTGCTCATGGAAGTAATCACCTCAGGGAGGATCTGTTGTTGGCACAGCAGCTGTTTACAGAGCAGCGAGTGGCTAATGCAGAGCTGCAGCCATTTCAGAATGTAAAGATGGTTTAACATTTTTTTTTCATGTTTGCTCACCAGTCTTAGAAAACAACACATTCCCCAAATACAAGAAAAAGTTGAATCAGCACTTGTACAAACCTGTTACTCAACCAGTCATTTCTGATTTCTCAACCAGTCAGTCAGCACTGTTTTCTATGGTTTCTCAATGTTTGTTCCCTAAACATGATCATATGTTGTAATGCAATGAACTATTGCAGATGAATGAGTTTTCACATTTGAGTCACATTGAGTCACTGGATGTTAATCCGGTCAGTGAAAACTTATCAAAACCTGCAGGAACGATGGACTTAAATATGAAAATCTGACCTCAGCAGTTTCCTCTATGTGACAGTATATTGGAGATGAGTATTGGTGGTTTCTGAATATATTTTTACTTTAGAGGAAATGGATGTAAAGTGCAAAGGGGAAGTAGTTTTACACATAAACGTCAGTTAATGGGAAGTAGTTCACAGGTGTTAAATGTCTCCTGTGGCTCAGCGGAGGAGAAAGCGATGCTGATGACGTCATCGACCATGATCAACCATGATGTTGGTTGTTTTAACCAAGATCATGCTGCAAGATCTAGAATTGCTAACGTTAGCCACTTGCCAGCAAGACAATTTTGTTCCTGTGGACTATAAATACAGTCACCTGTTTGCGTTGTCAATCAATAATGGATACTGCGTGCTTTCTCGGACAAGAGGACTTCGGACTTTCATTTGACGCATTTGATCATGTCGGGTTGAGAGAAAAATAAAACAATCCATTAATTCTGTCAATTTGGTTTACAATAGCTAGCTACATCCTTTTCAAAGAAACACAGCGTGTGCTGCATTCCATCAATATGCTAGGTAATGACAAAGACGTTCAAAAGCAACAGAAAGTCATAGCTTTACGTTTCTGGCAGACAATGTTCCCAACTAGCTGCATCCAGGTTCCAGCTGAGCTAGGCTTGCCCATCTTGTTTTCAACTACATTTAACATTTGCAAAAAAAGTGTCAAAATTTCCAAAATTCCCGAGCTTAACTTCCCATGGAAATGGTCAGCACTGTTTTCTATGGTTTCTCAATGTTTGTTCCCTAAACATGATCATATGTTGTAATGCAATGAACTATTGCAGATGAATGAGTTTTCACATTTGAGTCACATTGAGTCACTGGATGTTAATGACGTGCAAAAGCCTACACGTAAAAATGTCATGTTTAATGTCTCAGCACAGATTTATTTTGCCTGCACAACCAAGTCAACCTTGAAACCTTGTCTGTACATTAATGTTGTTTGGGAAATTATATCTGCATTTTTAGATGTGTCTGAAAGACTGGCTCATTAAGTTCATATAACCTATTACTATTCAAGTTCAGTTACGATTTTCCACATTGGAGCATATAATTCTTCAATACTATTTATTATTACAGCTTTCTGGGTCTACAGAGTCCTTCAGGTGTTGACAGCTCCCATGAATTGATGCACATGACAAGGTGAACACCATTAACCCTATCTTTGACAATTCTAAGGTCATTTAAAGCTATGCACATACAGTATATAGGGATCTAGTGTTGCATGCTCATGGACATGCACATAACAGACAAAATGGAAGGACACCCTGTTTTTGATTAAGTTTATAGAAGAGGAAAGATTTCCATCTCAGTTTCTCCGACTTCTAGACGACATCTTCAGATATTTAATTCTACCAATAGTCAAAGACCCATGAATATTCAATTTACAGATAAATTAAACAAAGAAAATAACTTTATATTTTTAAAAGTCTGAAAACATATTTTAGCAATCTGCTTGAAATATTGACCTAGATTAATTCGTTTTGAAAAGGTTTTGGATTATTTTTCTTATCATTGTGGCTCCGTAAACCAAGATAAAAAAAGGTCATTCAACCTTATTGAAACAATTTCTTCACCATGTCTGTGCCTAAATCTAACCAAACCTCAACCAGAGCTATGTCAGATCAGAAAACTTTATTTTAGCAGCAGTAATTTGTAACAGCTTTAGAAGTCGGGGATTAATAATGTGGTTCTGCTGATAGAGCCGTCAGATCAGAACATGCTTTAATGTTCTGTTCTGAAGTGAAACTACAAACGATTTTTCTTTTTGGCAAGGTTTCTGTGATTTTCTGCAGATTTCCTCTGAGTGTCACGTTGCACGAAAGAGGTGACATTGATACTTTGCTTGAGGAAGATGTAAACGTACTAATGCAGAATGAAAACCTGCAAATCTTCCAGCAGGACTCTAAATCCTGTCTGGGCAGGTTCTCAGTAGATGCATTTGTGGAAATGACAGATTGGTGATAAGGTTTGTAGTTCTGTCTGAAACCCTCCCAGGCTGTAATCTTGTCTGTTGCAGGCCCTGTCGTCACTACTCCTAAACACACTTCCTGTACTGTTTCGCTACTGGGCAGCTGACCACTCAGCACGGACTGTAGATTGATCCCAGCCTCTGACTGCTCCTCACTTGATCTCTATCTGCCAGCGCTTTGATCCGAGCATCCTGGGATCGTGTAATCCGCTCATGTCAGGCAATAATAGCTGCTGTCAACTTTAAAGTCTTCCTCAGCAGGGTATTTTTAATTTTTCCTCTTAGATGAACTATAGAGGAGCAGTCTCATGAGGCGGTAAGGAAACATTTTTCACTTAGCACTAGGGTTGCAAAATTCCGGGAATATTCAAAGTTGGAAACTTTCCATGGGAATTAACGGGAATATACGGGAATTAATGGGAATAAACTGGAAACTTTGGGGTAATTTATACTAACTGTATTTACCTTGTCATATACAGACATAAATATAAACATTTTGTTTTGTCATAAGCAGACATGCATGCAAACATTTCTAATACAAATTTTTAAAATGACATTTTTGACTTAATCCATTTGTGAGTAGAACTCTACCGTCTCTATGTGGAGCTCAGGATAGAACCCGGTCAGTGAAAACTCATCAAAACCTGCAGGAACGATGGACTTAAATATGAAAATCTGACCTCAGCAGTTTCCTCTGTGACAGTATGTTGGAGATGAGTATTGGTGGTTTCTGAATATATTTTTACTTTAGAGGAAATGGATGTAAAGTGCAAAGGGGAAGTAGTTTTACACATAAACGTCAGTTAATGGGAAGTAGTTCACAGGTGTTAAATGTCTCCTGTGGCTCAGCGGAGGAGAAAGCGATGCTGATGACGTCATCGACCATGATCAACCATGATGTTGGTTGTTTTAACCAAGATCATGCTGCAAGATCTAGAATTGCTAACGTTAGCCACTTGCCAGCAAGACAATTTTGTTCCTGTGGACTATAAATACAGTCACCTGTTTGCATTGTCAATCAATAATGGATACTGCGTGCTTTCTCGGACAAGAGGACTTCGGACTTTCATTTGACGCATTTGATCATGTCGGGTTGAGAGAAAAATAAAACAATCCATTAATTCTGTCAATTTGGTTTACAATAGCTAGCTACATCCTTTTCAAAGAAACACAGCGTGTGCTGCATTCCATCAATATGCTAGGTAATGACAAAGACGTTCAAAAGCAACAGAAAGTCATAGCTTTACGTTTCTGGCAGACAATGTTCCCAACTAGCTGCATCCAGGTTCCAGCTGAGCTAGGCTTGCCCATCTTGTTTTCAACTACATTTAACATTTGCAAAAAAAGTGTCAAAATTTCCAAAATTCCCGAGCTTAACTTCCCATGGAAATGGTCAGCACTGTTTTCTATGGTTTCTCAATGTTTGTTCCCTAAACATGATCATATGTTGTAATGCAATGAACTATTGCAGATAAATGAGTTTTCACATTTGAGTCACATTGAGTCACTGGATGTTAATGACGTGCAAAAGCCTGCACGTAAAAATGTCATGTTTAATGTCTCAGCACAGATTTATTTTGCCTGCACAACCAAGTCAACCTTGAATCTT
Organism: Hippoglossus hippoglossus; assembly: GCF_009819705.1. Taxonomy (NCBI): domain Eukaryota; kingdom Metazoa; phylum Chordata; class Actinopteri; order Pleuronectiformes; family Pleuronectidae; genus Hippoglossus; species Hippoglossus hippoglossus. Next base: position 20,677,344 of record NC_047160.1, read on the forward strand.
TGTCTGTACATTAATGTTGTTTGGGAAATTATATCTGCATTTTTAGATGTGTCTGAAATAGGGTTGCAAAGGGGCGGAAAATTTCCGGAAACTTTCTGGAAACTTTCCATGGGAAGTTAAGCTCGGGAATTTTGGAAATTGACACTTTTTTTGCAAATGTTAGCTTATAACAGGTAACTTAAATGTAGTTGAAAACAAGACTAGGCAAGCCTAGCTCAGCTGGAACCTGGATGCAGCTAGTTGTCTGCCAGAAACGTAAACCTATGACTTTCTGTTGCTTTTGAACGTCTTTGTCATTACCTAGCATATTGATTACTTGTTACACTGAAGCCATGTTCATTTTAATACCAAGTTTATTTGTATACAGTAGGCTAACTTTCTACAGCAGTGAGAGTAGGATGTATGTATGTCCACACAAAAGTACACCATCACCTCGATTACTCGCGGCTGTTGGGGTCCATCAAAAAAGCGCGAGTGGTCTATACGGCCCACAAAGGAAGCTGAATCAAACCGGCACGTTTGGAATCCAGGGATAGGTTGGCCTATCTGTTGGTCCGTCAGCAGATCTCTTTGGTCCAGGGTGTCTGAGCAGCAATGGAATGGATCACTGTAAATTTCTGCACCAAGTGGATGAACCCTGTTGAAGTCAATTTTATTGTTTCCTCATCTGCACGGCTGTGAGGACGCTAGTGAGCCATCTGTGTGCAGCTCAGAGTTATGATTGCAAGCACCAGACCAGATACACAAAGACAAATGTGTTGAAACACAGTCATGTATACAGACACCAGATGTGCCGATGTGCATTTTTGGACCATATCCACCTTTTTGAATAGCTGTTGACTTGCACGGGCATTATTACCCACTGTTGTGTAATATGTTAATGAAATTCAGCATCATCATGACCATGTACTTTCTGTGCTTTTCTTGTTGTTTACTGCTGATTACTTTCTGCAGAGAAGAAAAGTGGCTGTAAATGAGAAGTGATGAGTTATGTGAATTGATCTTGTTAATCAATTCTTATTTGTTCAGTATATATGACACGTGTCAATATGTCACGGCAGAACAGCACATTTATATTATTCATTTTAACAAGAATATTTAAATGAAAACCCATCTGCAAACCTTTTTGTGAATAATGAATTTACAAAATGGATAACTGATAGATACAATATGCATATTAAACTGTATCATTTAATGCAGTTTAATGTAAAACATACTGTAGTGGCACATTAACAGACAGAGAGGACATTTTGTTCTTCACAAAGTTACTGTTGGGCTTCAGTGAATCTGTGGACCCAGCTGGACGTGAACAGATGTACATGAGAGATGCTGGGACTTTGGACCTGAGTGGCTTTACACTGTTTTCCCTCAGTGTGTGAGCCTCAGTCAGTTAAACTGCAGCTGGGCTCGTCTCTCCAGAGCTATGTTTACACTGCACATAATCAGGCACATATATGTCCAAAACTAAAGTTCCTGCCTTTTTTATCTGAAACGCTAAGTTTTTAGATTTATGTAAATATTCTTAAATATACTAGAGCAGTCCCTGGTAAATACCCAGTGACTGTGACCTTTCTGTGGACTTTTACTCCTGATCAACAAAAACAAGTGGCCTGAATGTTTCACGTCACCAAATCAAGTTGCTTCAGAGCATCAAAGGAAAGAACAGGACATTTTTCATCGTGTAGTCTGGGATTATTGTATATGTAGTATGACTGTGGGGATTACTAGCAGGGGAAATTGGGATTTAACTCTGGAAAGAGAATTAGTGGCAAATTCAATGTAAAAGGCGGATTTGGAAAAAAGCAAAGACTGTTGCTGCAGAAATGCAGGTTTTCAATACTTTATGTTAATATCAAAGTTTTAATAATAACTATCACCCTAAGGAGGCGCTAAATAGTTTGTGCTCCTGTACATGTTTTATGGCCAAAAAATGCGGAATTGAAGCTTCCTTCTTTTGCCCCTAAAGCATGTTGCTAATTCTCAGACACCAGTTTCTCTCTCACGGCTGCTCGTCACAACACATTCACAGCTCCAACATCTTTACAGGACAATCAAGGAAGATCTTCTGCCTTGAACAGACATGGGGTCATGATGTGTGATGCCACAGACAGGGAAGACTTCAATTTGAGTTACAGTTTTACTCCTCATCTTCTCAGACTTCTTACTGAAAGGTTACAAGGATGAAGGTCAAACTGAGATCACAGCACTTCACACGAAACATGTTTTCTTCATCCGCTTCAACTGTGAGGAGCAAAAACCAGTTCAAGCCTGTGTCACAGTAAGAGTTCACCTCAAAATCAACTGCTATCAGCCACTCAAATTCTGGTCTGCACTCGGAGGAGAAAGGTAATCTTGAGCCCCATCAACCGCCCAACAAAATAGAGAAACCTCTTATCACCAGGCAGTGGTGGGGAGTTTATAAAATCTGTCTGGTCCGAAGCGCCAATTCCACAGAATCTGTCCGCAAACAGCTCAGTGGATCGATAAGGTGCCACCATTAGTGCAAATGGAGTGGGTCAGATTGCTCTCTGCATATCTGTGTTATAGTGCTGTAATCTGCTTAATCGGCATGCAACTTAACTCAGTATTGTGGGAAACAAAGCTTCTCTTGTGGTTACAAGTAGGGTTGAGTGATACGATAATAAACTGTGAACCTGATGATATGTTCATTTATTAAATATACTTTCCCTATAATTTGTCTGGGTGTAAAAAGCCATTATAATCAATGTGCATAGCAATAAAATGAATTAATTGCAATGTTGGATTTTGATAAGATTCTTTACATCAATGTGATGAGTCAAACCGTCAAATTTCACAATTGATAGTTTTATAATCATAATATAACAAATTTAAGCCTCTGCCACCAGCAGTTTTTATCCCTTTTCATCCGATATATTAAATCTAAGATCTTTAATCAGTTTGAGTTTTTCACTGTGCCCCTCAAAGAATACAATTGACTGAATTGAATCTAAAAAATGTTCTAAGGTCTTAGATTTGTTAAGTAGTGCGTTGGTGTTCCCCAAGGTTCTCTCCTTGGGCTTTTTTTTCCCTTCTTTCTGATAATCTGCATGCACATGTAGAAACAGGGCGCCCATTGTCCAGTGAGTCCACAAGTATTTAACCAGCATTTAAGAAACTTTGTGTGGCTTTACTTTTTTCACTTATATATTCTACCATGTATCCATTCAGTATCAAATTATTTTTTTAAAACCCTGCAAGGAAAACCAGCAGAATGCAAGTGTGTGATACTTGTAGTGTGTCACCACCTCCTACACAGCAAACTTCACTCTGTGTGCACCCAGGGTTATTGATCTGTAGCTGACCTTTGACCTGCCTGTGTCAATGGAGAAGGTAAAAAAGCACAGATTTAGTCTTTTCAGAGATTAGCAGAGTATCACTAATACTGGTTTGAATGTTTGGAGCAGAATGTGTGTCAGCCAGGTCAAACGTGGGGATCGAGTCCCTTATGACCACTGACACACTAAGTGCTTTTAATTATTTAGCTGCCAGCACCTTAAGTAAGGTGGATCACCATCCTATTGTAGACATGATGCACATAAAAAATTCTCCCCTTCTCATGTTACAGCCTGATAGTTTCCCACAAATCTAATCTGACAGGGATCTCCAGGGTTTTGCATTGAGTAGTGGTTGTGGTTTATTGCCACAGGTTTACCAAGACCTGATCATACAGGCCAGCAGCTAAAGGTGAACATCTATTTCTAGAGTCAGGGCCGGTCTAGTTTAAAATGTTGATGGTGTGTAAAGGATAAATTGGAATTACTGTTGAGATGTTAAATAATGTAGTGTAAAATAGTGGGTTCCAAGCTAAATACATCATGTGGAATTTCCACGATATGTGTACAAAATAATGCACGGCATATCTACTAGTTTTCTATGTGAAATAAAGGTGCACCCATTAATAATATATTTAAGTAGGGCTCACAATTCTCTTGAGTTTCAAAATGTATAAATTAAACAAATGACATGACTTCATGGTTTGATCCCATAAAGGATCTTTGTCAAGCGGAGAAATGGCATAGAAACTGTTTTGGTTTGTTTCTGAACAGGAAGTTTGCAGTCACTGCATGTCAATGCACTATACATTTAATGATGTGTTTGAACAAATATGTCAAGTTTCAAGTTTTCATGTTGCCCATTGTACCACACATGGCTTCCAAATGGCTTCTTTCACACAGATTTTAAGGATGAGTAGAGGGAAACTTCAGCCCTCCAGTGCACTAGGTAGTGGAGAGCTGCACATTGAATTCAAAACTGCTAAACTGATGTTTAAGGTGAATATGGGATGATTGTTAGTTGTGGGGAAGCTTTATAGTGGGAAGTGCAGCACATGTAGATTATTGATGGAGCCGGTGGAAGAAGCTTCCTCTGTGCCACTTGACACTAATGCAGCACGTTTGTTGGTGTCTGTTCTGAGGCTCATCCTCTGAGTCTGTGCAGCAGATGCACAGCTGTGAGCCCGTCACACCTGGGTCTCATATCCATGGTGCAGCTCTCTGAATGAATCAGGGTGAAATGGGAGAGAAAAGCGTTGTGCATCTGAGATCAGCAGTGTTGAGCCACGAGGGAGGACGAAAAAGAAATGTCCCAGATCAGATAAAGCAAAAAATGTATCAAGAAATAAACCTGAGAATAAGTATCTTTCTAAACTGTGACACATTGAAACATAAAATTTCTACTTACAGTTCATCCTCACGGGTTAAAGAATGGTGTCACAATTTTCTTACTGAGAACCTAGTTCATGATTCTTACGGGTCTGAACACACCCTAATGTGACGAGGGATATTTATCGAAAAAAAGCAAAATTTTGAGAAATGTTTTACCGCTTTCTTATCCCTTCAAACATCTTACAAAATAATTGACATCTGCTCCCTTTTTTAACTTGATTTTGAGGGCGTCAAGTCCAATTATTCAAATAGTTATATTTTCTTATAACCATTTCCATATTTACCTTTACGCTGTAGCACTGTGTCCTGACCTACTTTGCTTTGTAATGAACAAAATGCAGAAGAAAAGTTCAAGTGAAAATAGAGAAACGAAGGCAGCCATTGATGCAAGTTTTGTAGATTAATACTAAAAGTATTTCAGTGTGTACATTTTAACATTAATCATCTGTAAAATAGCTTTGTTGTCAGCTGCCAACTCACTTGTAGTAATTGTTTTCCTTCCAGTGATTAGTGGAACGTACTCTGCCTCCAAAAATGTTTCTCTGTGAAGTTAAACTCCGAGTCAGGATGCTATTAAAGTGACTCAGGTATGACGTGAAAAATGGATTTTAAAAAGACAAGATCAGCACAACAAAGTAGAGAGAGTCAATTAACATGATGAATGGCTAAACAGAAACGAGCCTTAAACAAAAGCCAAAACATTTTAGGGTGCCATTTCTATTTCATACATCAAGGAGCGAGCCATAATGAGCATCCACACACAAAGCCACCATCTTGAGCCTGCGGTGAACGAGCCAGAGTGTGATTAATTGAGTTTGTCACTCCGCCTTGTTCCCCTTGTGCTCAGAAGAGTTGCTCTGAAGTGATGACAGTCTATCCATTAAACCCAGTTTTCTAAATGGCAATAATTTCCTCAAAGAAGCATCTGCTTTGGTGTCTCATAATGGCAGCAATAATGAGATTCTCCTTCATGAGAAACTCCTTTTGCGGCGGAGATGCACAGACACAGCAGCGTTTTAATCGCATAAGCTGAGTGTTAACGCCTGCGATGTGACTCCCACAACATTTTGTGTCACAAAGCTTTTAAGATCTTACATGCTGGATGTACGTATCTTTTATTATTCATGTCCCTCTCAGGAGTGAAGCTCGTTACGGTCGCTTCATGTAAAAACCCTCAGACCAGCAGTTTCCTCAACGGGGAAATCTTCATGTTTTTGAAATGTTTCAAAATGTTTTGAAACACTTATTGAAGATTTTCATTGGTTTCACTCTGTAGCCTAACAAACACTACAGGGAGCGCTCACACTCAAGTGTGTACTCCGTTAACAGTTCAACCTCCCACTAATATGCAACTTAAACAAGAGTAACGTTTTGCGGCCAAACTCATAAAACTTTAAATTCCCAGATCTCAGTTTGAGACCATCTCATGTGAGTTTTGTGGTTAATGTGTTTAAATGTGTGTACATTATTAAGGGGCTGGGTGCTTTGTGTTAAAGGCGAACTTTAGGTTAGTTAAAATTCCAACATGCAAATATCAAACATGCGCAAAGTTTTGTTCAGAATGGTTAACATTTTTGCCGTGTGGCAGGTGGATCAGTTGTTTTTGGCCTCTTGAGATGATTTACACCAGTACAGAAGAATTCTCCAATTTTTTTTGTCTTTCTTATAGTGTAAAATAGAAAACAACGAATCACCAAAGTCACCAGAATTTATCATCTCGGGAACACAAATATCTTCCTCGAATTTTGTAGGAAAACACCCAGGACATTTAACCCTCAAAAAAATTTCAACCTGATAACGGCGCTACAAGCACAATATGTTATATCAATCCCTCAAATAGGTGTTGAGAGATTTCAGTCTGGACCAACATTTCCATTTGGCAGCTGGAGGCTCGCCATGGAAGAGTAAAAATGTCAGTCATAACAAATATTAAGTGTTGTTCCCAAATGTTTTATGAAATCCAAACAAATAAATAGCTGGTATTTTGGTTGCCATTGTAGCTGCTCAAACTGTCCCACTCGTGTGGAGAGTAAACCAGTCAGGATTTAATTTGAGGATTGCTCTGCTGCAACACTTAGTGGCACAGGTGCCTTATCATGGGCGACAGGCACGTTGGCTGAGCACATCAGCCATCATTTAATCAGCCCGCCGGAGCATCTGCACTCTGGTTTTTAAATAGATCATGTAATGAGGTGAAGAGTACTCCTCTCTTCATGCCATCCATTCACAGCAGGCCACGACAACAAGCCACACTGTATGTACGAGTTACAGGTGCATGCAGAATTCAGTTGGGATCCTGGGATGAAGGTCGCGGCCAAGTAACACCTAGGAAACACAGTTTACCAGATTGCAGCTTTAATAAATGAGGAACTGAATAACCTCATGCAAAGACTTTTGTTCCTCCTCGGGTTACTTTGACCTCAGAGCCGTGTCAGTGCGAGAGTCACGATGGCCTGAATGAGGGGGAGGACGGCGGCTCGTTGCCAGAGATTAGTCTTTTTTTCTTTAGACAAATAATGTCCAATAGAACAGGTGCTGTAATTCATTCATGACTGAGTTTTGCCTCCAGGGTTTTTTGACAGCTGGTACAGACACTGTTCAGTCTGCAGAAGACAAATGCTGTCAAACAATCTCAAGAGGGGCACATCCTCAACTCTGCTTTTCAACTTTTCTGTATTTAAATATTCAAATGAGTGAAATGAAACAGATAATTCCTGAGATTTTGGTTCATTTAGTTAAGGATCATTATTAACGGGAGAAGACTGAATAAAACTGAATAAGACAATGCAAGAAAAAACCATTTTTTTAAGTTGAAATTGCAACTCTGTAACTTTAACCTTTGTTTCTGAACTTGAAAGGACTCTTGTGCATAATCAGCAGCTGATTTGTGTTTTATTACTTCCTCACTCTGCTTTCGATTAACATAAAATTATTGAAAGAGAACTTTGTTTACTTAAAACTTCTGTGAACAGAAAATCTTGCAGCACAAAACCAACTTTCCCCTGCACCAAGACAGCAAGTGCACTTTAAAATTGAGGATAAAAAGCAAATTGAACTAATTAGTTTTTTTTTATTAGTTTTTGTGCAAATTATATAATGTGACTCATATTAAAGCAGATTATCATATATTGGACCCGTTGCTTTCATCCTGTTCAAAGCGAACAGAAATAAGATTGAATGTTTTTGAAGGTTGGCTGCTAATGCAGATGCTACTGTGCTCTGACAGCAAGATGACATTATGTCGTCTTCCAAATAGAAAGTGTACTTTCTGTGCGTTGGTCCGGTCGTACTTTACAATGAGAGATGAGGTATAATGTTCTCTTTGAATAGAGATGAATGAGCAAATGCCGGGCGAGCACCGAGCTCAGATGTTCCGTCCTTCTGGCGATAATTAACTTTGACTGCAGGAATTTAAGTGCGTGACACAGAGACCTCCGGTTCTCTGATGTGCTAAAAAAGATGCTTATATATAAAAAAAGATTCACATTAATATGCTGTATGTGCATTTTCGGATCAAAGAACATAAAATTCATTACCCAACATTTTTAAAAGCCACTGAACGGGTAACTTTAATTCTCTACAAAGCATGAAACTGTGACAAACCTTAATATTTAACTGTCTTTCATTTAAAAGTATGGTTAATTCTTACTCTTACTTTCTTAGAAATAAAGGACTTACTAAATTTGTAGCAGAAAGCTTTGCGGTGTCACTTGGGTCAGATGGACTTCATGGTGTCCAGTCAACGACCTCTAACTTGATGTGTCTTATGAAAGGGTTAGAGGTGATTTATGAGGTCCTTTACAAAACTGTCCTGTCGCAGAACATCATAGATCAGGTGTCAAGGAGAGAGCACATTATGAAAACAGATACATCGCCAGGGAGACGCATATATCCAATATTTCATCATGGAGGCCTTGAGTCTGTGTGTGTGTGCACACAGCAAACTTCCGCCATCGCTTGACCCTAAATTCCCAGGACACCTTGATTATAACAGTGTAATCATCAGGCACCGCAGACCTGTGTGGAAATGTGCTTTCAAATTATGATGAAAGGGAAAGAAAACCCAAAAGCACATCTTCTAGTGCTACTTAATCTTCAGCATGTGTTCCGCCAGACCCATTTTGCCAAAGTGTGTCTGTTTTTAGAGAAATGCCAGTACCTGAATTATACGCCCTCGTATTTGATGTAATCATGCGGTTTGGATTCACAATCCCCATTTGGAACAAAACACGATGTAGCTGATGTGTGTGTATGTGTGTGTGTGTTTATGGTCGACTGTGGATTTGTGTGTGTGTGTGTGTGTGTGTGTGTGTGTGTGTGTGTGTGTGTGTGTGTGTGTGTGTGTGTGTGTGTGTGTGTGTGTGTGTGTGTGTGTGTGTGTGTGTGTGTGTGTGTGTGTGTGTGTGTGTGTGTGTGTGTGTGTGTTCACCTGCTGAAATCTCCAAAGCGAGAGCTGGAGAGCGAGAGGGAATCTATCAAATTCATTTAACTGCCTAGATCTCACATGGGGATCATCTTAACATGCTTGTTACTCTGCCTCATTTGCTTTTTCAAGGGATATTAGCTCAGCGCCTCGAAACATTTTTTCATATATTGTACAGCACATTAGCTTCTGCCTGCTGTCTGAATTTAACCTCTATTTCAAAGGTTAAATCTGGGATTCTTTTCCCCATAAATACGTGTAATGTCACATGAAATCATGGTCGTGCACTTTTCGAGCTTTGTCTGCTGCATAATACTTTATCATCAGTATTTTATTATGAGCATTCTGGGCTTTTAAAGAACGTCTTTTCTTCTCATTTCACATAATCTAGCATGGATATGAAAAAATACCAGTATAATACTATGACAACTAGTGCTTTTGTTTTGTCTGTCATACAAATGTTGGCTTGGCTTTAATAGTATAAACAAAAGTCTGTCATCATTAAAAGAAAAATTCACAAGGGTAAAAAACTTACTTTTAAAAGTAAAGTAAACATGTTCTGTCTGTGTTTGATTTAACAAAGATCTGACAAATGAATGGCTGATAAACCAGACACATGGAAACAATCCTCACTCACTTCGAACAGGGCGACGCCGCGTGCTGGCGAACAGCCTTTGTGGTTGTGTTGCTTCACTTCCCTTGTGTTGCATGTGGTTGCACCAGCTTGTGGAATACAGATGCTGTCAGACAGCAGTCATCAGAATGGAGGAGAGATTGATTTACAGCTGGGGGATGGAGCCAAAAATAATTTAAAGATAAGAAGTTTTATATTGGTCGATATTGATAAATAAACATCAAGTCATTGATCATTTCTACTCCAACAAATGAGTGTGAAAATACATAAATCAAAGCATGGAGAGCACAGGTCCTGTCACCTTTGGTTTTATGAATGCTTGTAAGAAAAACCTAAAAAAAAAGTATTAGATTCATCCAGAGATGCTTGTAAATCAGATTAATGTCTGATATTCCATCCGAAGCCAAGGATTAAATAATCTGTGACAAGATGTATAGGGATTAGTGGAGCAACCAAAAGGACACGTTGCTTGTTTTGAGGATAAATAGGTTTAAAAGGTTGGAGCAAATGAATGTTGTTGGGTTTTTTAAATTAAAGCTGAGGACCTTCGACCTGTAGTTTTATTCTGGAGGCTTCTGTTCTACCCAACCTCTTGCATTCCTCCAGTCTATTGCTCCTGCAGTTCATGCCTCGATTCACTTCTCTCCTGACTGATTCAAGCCAACAATCCTTTCAACCATCAAATCCCAAATCACAGGTTAGTTTACTTCAGTCAAACAACCCCCCACTCACAGAGTCCATCTGTCGCTCGCTGACATCAGAGAGAGAGAGAGAGAGAGAGAGAGAGAGAGAGAGAGAGAGAGAGAGAGAGTCTGTCCGTCTCTCTCTCTCTCTCTCTCTCTCTCTCTCTCTCTCTCTCTCTCTCTCTCTCTCTCTCTCTCTGCTGGGGTCAATGCTAAACTGATATTCTGCAGCACAAAGGACGGCTTTTGTATCTGAGGTTAGAGCTTTGAGGAGCTTCTGTGATTGCAATTGTTAACCAGCATTTTTCAACTTGAAGGTTACTCCGTCTTTAGTCGCTTTGCTAAATTAGAACAGAAGTACTTTGTTCACCAAACCATGAAATATTTCAATTCATTTGAGACAAAAATCCTCCAAGAAAGAAGTTTGAAGAATGTCACTCATTCCAACTAGGAGGTTATGTTTTGTTCCTCTATCCATTTTGTTGGTTGGTTTATCAGCAGGGATTTAACTGGAATTTCCCAGAACTTCAGTGCATCGTTTTTTTTAACCTTATCACTGATTTCCCAAGAAATAATTCATGGCTCTCGATGAAAACAATCAGGCCTATTCAGGGAACTGATGCCCGAGTGTCTGTAATTTCATGCAGATCCCAAAATCCAGATATAGTGTATTTAAATGTTGTTTCATAAGGGGACTGTTAGTGCAGTCTGGGGAGAACGTGCTGATGGAAGTGATGTGAACGGAACAACTGAAGCTGAAAATCATCTCAGTTGGAGACCTTCCCAGCCTTTCTGAACTTTTACTTTCATGCCCATTAAAGCCGAGCAGACACTGTACAGATTAAGCTCGTCTGGTCGCCCCTGACTAATTTTAGAACCGGGCTCTCTGCAAGTTCTGTTGTTGTTTGACGTTAGAATGGGTCAAGACATCTGATTAATTGACTAAATGATCAACGAGCTGATTCTCAGACAATTGATTCAGTTTCTGGCACGCCACAAATTTTGGTCTTTGTAGCAACTTGAGCAGTTGCACAGTCTGATATTCCTAAATCAGAGATATTGCAAAATAAAACATCGATACAAAAATTAAACAACATCCAGTCGATACGCATCTCCTGTAATTACCATCTTGTAATGCAAACTGTTGATAGTGATACCGGTGATATTCCTGGACATCAGATGAAAGGTTATGCTAAACTCTGCTGATACAGACAAAGCTCTTTCTGTATTAAAAGAAATCCTTTAAAAAAGAAGTGAAGAGAAACATTTGGATGAAAAGTCGGCCACTCAGCAAATCATTGCTCAAATTGCCGTATCATAAATATTTTAGTTTGTAATCATTATGACGAGAGCCGCAGCCAAACCGAATGATAAATGACAAGCTCTCACAGTGGCCAGTGGCCAGGACAGGACACCTTCGGCCTCTGGGAAGACACTTCCTATTAACTTGCCTCAGCATTTTTTTCAGGACAAAGGCCACAAGAGCCCCCATATCCACAGAAACAATGCAGAGGTGGCACTTTGCGTCGCCTTTTTTCTCCTTCAAAGTAGATTACATGAAAGAACAAAACTCACCCAGTGGACAAAGCTAATCTGCAGGTTATGTGTGAAAATGATGAACTGTGCGGAAAGTGAATCCTTTGCAGAAAAAAGGAAAAATCTTGTCTTTTATTAGATGTCATTAAGTCTGAAGTTTAGACTAAAGCAAACATAAGGTCATTGCTTTATAGTGAAGTGTTTTATCAGTTAGAGGTGAAAACTCTGAGCATGGCAGTGTCTTTACAGCAACCAGCATGAAAAGCTGGAAGCATTTGCATTATAAAACATGGTTTTCTGACTACCTTGCTTCCTGCCACCCAGTACTGTTCATAATTGCTTGTATTGTATCATCAGTTACAGGTTGCGTTTACCTTCTCTATTTCCTCCTGCCGCAAGCTCCTCTTTTTTGGCTTGGGCTTCACTGCACAAGCCAAACTCAAGCCGCAGTGAGTATACTGTCATCTGCTCTCAGTGCAGTTGTCTGACAGCAGTTTGACAGCCTTTGAGAAGATGCCAAATTCAATTATGTTTGGATTATGCTTGCCAGCCTACAGCAACAAAATCCTCGGCTGATCACAAATCAAATCTAATTTGTCTTCCTGAAGGCACTGACCCAAGTATGAAGTCTGGCTGCGACCTGACAGATAAACCCAGATCTTACTTTATTTGCTCCAATAAACATTCAGGATAGACCTTTTAAATCCCTTATCAAAGCGAGCAGGTCTACCCCTGCACCGCTCAGTGCTATCAAAGTTGTGAGGCGTCCTGCTGCTGTTCATTAAGGACACGATGTGACCATTTCTCTCCAGGCTTTCGTCTGTCCCCGCAGGCACAGGAGCCCATCATGCAATTACCCACCTCAGGCCGGCGATGGTCTCTGAACAATCAATAACTACAGTTCACTGGACGAGGCTTCCAGCAGTTTTTATAGTTCTGACATTAAGTACTGCAGCAGGCTACAGAGGTGGGCTGGAATCAGATGGGGGCGAATTCTTGTCAGGAAAAGCAGATACCTTCAGATGCCAGAGGGCCCCCTAGCATGGTGTGACACTTTCAGACAGATGTCTGTGTTTATTTCAGCCACAGTGGTGACGTTTAAGATTACATTTGTGTTTTCTTGTGTTCAGCAACTCTTCTTTAGGTTTTCAGCAATGGATGCACCAAAGACCAACCAGCAAAGTGTGAACAACACTCTCATATAAATTGAATTAAATAAGAAAAATCCTCTTCTATACCCGTGCAGAGCTTTGCCTGTTTGACAGCTTATATTACAGTTTTATCTCGTGAAAAAGAGGGTGATCCTGATATAAAAGCCTTAATATCTTAAGTTAAATATTTTCAAATATTGTCTGATAGAAGGGCAGTGAGAACAGAATCATTTGGCTTATGGTTGCATCTTTAATTAATTAATTGATTTATTAATTGTATCATTGAGAGGTGAGAAAAATAATTGATTGTGGGTGGAATGGTTTACAAAGCACACAACTGTCACACCAAAGACGGACGTTTGCTTCCACAGTCCTGTCTGTTGTCAGGTTTTGTTATTAAAAAAGCTTTGGTCGAGGTCAGGGAAAAGGTTTTTTTTTTTTATGCTAAATATTATAAAGATTATGTGTCAACCAGACCATGATCTCTCCCTAATCTTACGGAGTACTCACCCAACCGCCTTGGAGGCTTCAACAGAAACCCTGCTCATCCACCTTGAAAGTGGTGACGACGTGCATTGATAAACTGAATTGTGGTTTCATAACCCTAACCCTCGGAGCAAGCACCGGCCAATCGGATCACGTTTAGGTTAAGATGGAGAAGAGATTGATAAAGTGCGTGTGTGTGGTGGGGGGGGGGGGTCACCCTGTTCTTTAAAATCAGAAATGATTTACAATCCAGAGAAAGGCGGCCTGGAGAGAGGTGTCAGAGGCAGTCGGTGAACACAGGTGACCTTGATATAAAGTTGGCTGGGAAAGACGATGCTGTGGTAGTTTTTCGAACGCTCCCTATGTTGGGTGTCTCAGTTGGGAAGCTGTGATTGGCTGTTGTTGTTATGATTATGATGCCAGCACCAAGCGCCAGTGCAACACCCATGTGCTGAGAGCCTTCACATGACCATTAAATAGTTCACTGTTAGTGGACACTGTACTGCAAACGTCTGGGAGGAAAACAAATATGTTGTCTGAACATTTTCTTGATGTTTTAAAATATGTAAATTTACAACATATATTAACAACAAACATTCTGCTTGCAATTATGTTTTATATATATCTTATTTGGTTTTGCAGTTCCTTTTATATAGAAATGTCATTTTTAGGAAACTAGGTTGATATATTTTGTATCGGAGTTGTGAAATTTACATCCAAAACACAAGAAAACCTTCTGGATATTATTGTGTGGTGACCAATCAGTCAGCTCAGTGGAGAAAATTACAGTACATGGCCAAAATACAGAAAAACAGAAACTGCGACACAACGAAGTGAAGTTAAAGTGTCTGAGGTCATTATTTTTTATTATAACGTCCAAAAGCTTTCATTGGCTTCAGCATCATGTTTACAAGAGGGTGGCGACCGCTGCAGATTAACAACAAGGCTGCGATCATCGTTTCCATTGGGTCACTCCGGGTGGCGTGCGTCTCCTCCCTGGACACACGCGCCCTGAATGCTAACACGCTAACAGTGTGGGACACAGATGACACAGACTGAACTGTTCCGGTCATGTGTAACAAATCACTCTCCCACATGGGTTTTCTGGAGTCACAGCACAGATGTGGCTCCTGATTATTGTCCGGTTCACAACACACACATTCATCACCGGGATGCTCACAGTTGAACGGAGCTCAATTGAAAATGATGGAGAAAAAAAATATCAATAATACTTTAGAGTTATATATTACAATTACTAGATTTGGAATTTATTAATATGCTACGACTGTGGAGTAGGTATTTGTACTTTCAACAAGTGGTTTTCTCAGATAATATTGCATTTTTACCTTCATCAGTAACATTTGCACAGTAACTTGTTTCCTCACACACCTTGTCCTCCGTCTCATTTCACTTCCTACACTCCACCACACGTCTATTCTTATCTCCTCCTGCAGATGTGTGTTTATAATAACAGACATCTTTAAATCCTTAATATTTCCTCGAGATCTTCTCGGGACCCAGGGGAGAGATGAAGTAGTTTCTATTCCATAAACGCCTCTCACCCATTATTATCATGAGAAATACATGCAGTTTAATTAGCATGAAAGCTAGCACAGCACGCAGCACCACAGGCAGGATGTGGAAAATCTCTCTCTTTATCCTCCAGGTTTTAAACTCCCCTGTCTCCGTCTCCAAACATCTGTCCCAAATCCAAAGAACCTGGCTTATACCTCACTTTCTTTTTAGGTGTGTGTAGCAATCCGTGGTGAGACTCTCCTGATAATTCAGGTGAAGCACGGCTTAAAAGGCCTCATGCTGTGCCCTAGTTAGAGCAGCACTCACAGAAACTCATAGAAATAGGGGACACCTTATACCTTGTCCTTTAACAGTTCTGACATGAAAAGAAACTAGGCCAGAGAAGTATTATTATATTTTAAACCTGCAACAACGAATTTCCGTTTGGGCTTTTTATATTTAGATATTTATAACTTTTAAGTTGATGTAGCAAACTTATGAACATTTAGCTGCTAATGTACAGAGCCCCCAGTAAGATGTGATAATTCTCTGAATACAAGCTAATTTTCTCACATTATTTTCACATTATCTTACTAAATAAAAAATATTGAATATAGGCCCTATTAAGTTGTGTTGTGTCAAGGGCTACAGGAATACAGCTGAATAAATGTATACCCAATTCAATTCATTATCTCAAGGCACTTTACAGAATAAAGACGAGACCTTCCGGTATTCTAGAGAAAAGACCAGACGGCTCAATTACGATCACCTGGCGACAGTGTGGAGATAAAACTCACTTTTAAACTGAGGAAACCTCCAACAGAAGCAGAATCAGGGTTGAAAGAAGAAAAATGAGAGAGAGAGAGAGAGAGAGAGAGAGAGAGAGAGAGAGAGAGAGAGAGAGAGAGAGAGAGAGAGAGAGAGAGAGAGAGAGAGATGTGTGACCACAGTCTGAGTGGATATTCTTGCATAATTAAGTTTATAAGAATGATAATGTTTGTTGAGTAGTATTTGTCAGATCTGGATCCTTCAGCTCTGGATGTACCTGCAGAACGAGAGGAAACTCTGATTCTTACATTCACATCAGTTGTTGGTAAATATTTACACAAAGCGACAGGTTGCTATTGTGTAACTAACTGATGGAGCCGCCGTGTGACTGCAGATAGTGTTGAGATCTGCACTTTGCTTTCATGCAGCTTTTGTAAACTTTGACACACACACATTGAGCCAATAACCGCTGCACAGGGGAGATATGGTTTCCTCTGCACTAGGGGTTCGTTCAGACTGCATCATTAAAAGTGACTACCTTGACCTTTTGTTACCATTATCACCAAAAACAGCCACATTTACACTTGTATACTGTATTTCCAGTGATTTATTATTTGATCTCTAACATTACTGTATAATCTCTGACATCAAACACACAAACACACATTTCTGTAGCTTTAAACACAAAATATCAAAGCATGTTATCGAGTGTGCAACCTAGCCGAACCCAACTGTTACCATTACCAGAGCCCTAAACAGAACTGAACAGACCAGCAGGCTCTTCCTCTATAAGATCTGAAAGATAGATAGATAGAACACACACACACACACACACACACACACACACACACACACACACACACACACACACACACACCAAACACACACAGAAAGAATAGTACATCAGAGGCGACACAAACCTCAGGAAGCAATTGTCTTTCAGCCTGTGAGAATAAATTAGCTCATTCGGTGGTGGAAACCTTCACAGTCTGAGGAGAAAAGCACTTAAATGACGGAGCGTCTGCATCCTTGTTCCATCAAGTCTCTGCCATTTTCACACGGAGAGAAAATGGAATTATCTCTTGTTTACCGAGGTTTGATACTTGACTTGGCCACTGCATTAACAAGCCATCATTCCTGAAAGGTTTCCACGCGAGTAGCTGACTATTTGCTGTTCACGGCTGATTAAACATCTGATGAATTGCATTTCCCTGAGCTGCTTATTTGTGTGTGTTTTTGAATGTGAGCTCACAAACAGAAAGGTGGGCAAAAATAAATTACACATAAATCAAAGCTGCGCAGGTGAGAGTATCTCACGATGACCTCAGCTGCTCATGTTTGACCATGATTGTAATTAAAATCTTGAAAATGAATTTACAAATCAAGTCATGTGATCAATACAAACTGAATCAGCAGCTATTTTGTTATTCAAATGATAATTTAGATTCTTTTTTTTACACATTGCTTTTCAGTTTCTCACGTTACTATACAAAGTTATTTATATTTAGTTTTGCAGTTTAGTTTCATAGAAAAGTATTTTCTAGGAGACGAGGTTGATTTCAAACTGTCTTCTCTTTTATGTGCTGATACGTGTGAGGATATTTAGGGGCTACAGGTGCCAACATTTATTTTGGGTTTTACTTTGACAAAAAACTTCAGTGTTGACGTTTGGCAGCAATGTGATCTGGAGACTTTAGACCCTCGAGCTGAGAGGTTCACATGGTTTAGTGAATCTGACACTTTGAGGGAAAGTAGAACTTTGTATTTTTGTGTCTGTTTTTTTTGTATGGATGGTTGGCAGTTTTCCAGACAGTAACTTTAATAAAACTGTTGCCCAAACGGTTGAGTTTGAACTCTGCCGATTTATTTCTGCTTCAAAGTCCAGCTCTTCCTCAGTGAAACATTTTCTGATATGCAATCATATAACACACACAAGGTTAAAATACAGGCTTTGGACTGGGAAGTTTAAAGGTTTTCTTCAGACTATAGCTGCTACATCTCCATTCAGTTTATGTATTGTACTTGGTACCCAGGCAACAGCTTTTCCTTCTGAAGCTCACAAAGCATTAGAATGACTGAAATTCACAGATATACACGATTTAAATAAGATTTAAAAGTTGGCAGCTGACGAGCTATAAGGAAAATCCAGCTGGAAGGTGGTTTTTAAGACACTGTAATATTTCCCAGAGATATTCCGATACCGACACCATGGAAATGCCTCTAATGTTGCTGAAAATGCCCGGTCTGGTGTCGGTGAGTACCTGAATCTATGTACCGATGAGATAATATACCATAGCTTTAAAATATATTGTTTTCACTTGGATAAAGCTACAATTTTCTTTTTTTTAAACAGCAAATTACTTCTTCGCTGGTTCAATAAGCAGTTGCCGTGTATTTCCGGTGGTGTAGCATTAGCCATAGCAAGCAAAAATGTCTGTAATTTGACAATAATTCACTCTGAAAAGTCTGACAAGTAAAACGTCAACATGTACCGTATATGAGAATTCTGTTTTAAGCTATTTCAAATAAGTAAATGTTGTGTATTCCTAGATTGTTTTAAATTTGTGATGTTTTTCAGTTCTGTTAAACTAGATTATAAAAGAAGCTCTAAGGCATCATTCTCTGTTTTTCATTTAAAATGCACTGGTATCGGATCAGTCTCAGTATCGCCCGATACGCAAAGTCCAGGTTTCACAATCCGAAATGGATAAATGGCATCGGAACACCTCTAATATTTTCTTGACTTTAAAATCGTTTCCTTGCAATTTATCATATTGAAACATAACAGTTTTTACTGTAAATACATTTTTCACACAACCACCCAGGAATGAACAGCTAAGGTTTGAGCAGTGAACAGGAAAATAAACTGAGATGCTACAGATGCAGATGATTGTGGAACAGTGGGATATTTAAGAGGAGGAACCGTTTACAGCAGTGTGATATAAATGTGTGTCTTACTGTCTGTTGGAATATCTTCATTTATAATCCTCCGTCCTCTGACTGACAAGCTGTTCAGCCTCCCCCCCCTGAGGAGACCTGTTATGCTCCGTGTCACCATCAGGGCAGATGAATTATTTGTCTCCTCCTTCCATTAGTGGGGCGGGGATAATGAGACATGGCAACCGAGAGTTCAACACGGTGGCGTAGACATCGCCTTGAATCAGGAGGACTGTTAATCATCCCAAAGCACATGTCTGCTGCTGTAGATTCTCTAACTGACTGTACATGACTTCTAAATGCCTCTTTAGGCCCATTATCAGTAACTGGGGAAAACAGCATCATTGGGGTATTTATCATTTTTCTCATCATTTTCTCATCAATGCACTGTATGTTATTTTAAATTGTTATATGTTTATGTTTTTACTTAAAGAGACAAGCAGAGGA
The DNA here is from genome assembly GCF_009819705.1 of Hippoglossus hippoglossus. Lineage (NCBI taxonomy): Eukaryota > Metazoa > Chordata > Actinopteri > Pleuronectiformes > Pleuronectidae > Hippoglossus > Hippoglossus hippoglossus. The sequence continues at coordinate 20,696,609 of NC_047160.1, forward strand.
AATTATCATTTCACTACAATCTGATAATTGACATTTAACTGCAACATGTAGAGTGAATCCTGATTAGATGGGGTTGAATCGCTGCCAGAAACACATTCACACGGCTTCACCGTTTAGTCATTTGTTATCTGTGAAAACAAAAAGTGCAACAAATTGAAATGTAGTTAGTCACCACACCAGCTGTCAGGTAATCCATGTTTATAAGTTGTAGTGTAATATGTTGTTCTGATGTGTTTGTGTTTGGTCACTTTTTTCACGTGTACATTTTCATTTTTCGTTAAAAAAGAAATGTAGCTAAATTTGGTTCTTTCGCTTAAACTCTGTTTGCCTTAAAATATGTAACCTCGGCCACTTGGGGTCTCAATCAATCAAAACAATAGCAAAAGACCACATTCGATGACACCTGGAAACAGTGTGGGATCATGGGAGTTGTTGTCTTTACCACCATTTCTTGTCCCATAATCTTCTTGGGTTGCTTGGTGTGCGTTTGCTGTTCAGTGGGAGAACTTTGGCAGAGAGCGCAGCAAATGCAATGAACAATTGTGATTCATTGCAAGTGACCAAACAGCTGACAGGCAGAGCCACAGCGCAATTAAAAGGCCAAAATGAAACATCCCATTACCTTGAATACAATTGTGCACTTCTGTGGGTTTGAATATTGATGGAAACATTTTAGATAAAGCAACTAGTCAACAAAATATGTAACATAGGTCTAATAAGATTCAGACTCAACATTTTAATGAAAAATTGTTCCATATTATATCTTAACATCTTTAACAAGAAGCCAACACGCTCTTGTCCAGTGTTTCCATCCTCCTGTGGCGCACTCAGCTATAGGTGTGGGAACTGGGAATTGAATCAGCTTACTTCACATTAAGTGGAGACGGTGGGAAAACAAATCCACCTGCCTAGTTGTCGCTAACACAACACGCACTCCATCAAACGGGTCCAGTTGGGGCACAATTTAGGAAGGTAGAGGACACATCTTGTGCAAATCAAGATTGATACTGCTGAGGTGTTTCCACTGTTAGACGTTGATTGCCAATGTATCTTGTAGGAATTGAGAGTAGTGGCTGCAAAGTGTTCAATTTCATGCACTAAACCTGCTTTGCATACAGTCTGCATCCTGTTTGTTGTATTGTCCCCAAACTCGTCCACAGAATTAAGGATTGTGGACATTTGCAACACGTTGACAGAATTTTTTAGTACTTTGTTGAATCTGATTATTGAGACACAGATTTACCAATATATCGGTTTATATTAAAAAACTAATGTTGGAATGATTCCGAAGATGTCGCTATGAAAACCTTGTGAAAAAGAAATGGAATTTTACTGTTGAACAATAAATAATAAATAACTATTAAACAAAGATAACATAAACACAATCAAATATATATTTCTTATATAAAACATACAAGTAAATACACATCTTTTGTGCTCTGATTATTCTGTAAAATAAAAGTTTTAATATCAGCAAACATTATATATCTTTGAAATGGTCACATTGGGCTTATTTCAACTGATAAATCGGTCGGGCTGTAGAACTAAATCATACCTTTAATGCACAGATATTATAGGAATAAAGATCTGACAAAAAACTACAAAACTGGATCAGTGATAATACAAAGGGAATCAGACGGGAGTCATCAGTGCTGGTGGAGCATTAAGCTCGTTACGCCTTGCAAACCAAAGCAGCGTCTGATCCGAGCCTTTTTGTGGTTTTCATGCCTCTCAGTGCCTGTATCTGTGCGTGTTAAGCATAAGAATATATATAAGCATATTACATTTGCTTGCTTTCCTGCATTTGCCCGCCTCCCTCTTATTTTCTTTGTATTATCAGCCCTCACTTCCCACCTAGTCACAGGCCCAATATAAACATTATTCCCAGAGATACTGAGCTCTATGCTACTTATTAGGAAACTACCGAGTGGAAGAAGGAGTCTGTAATTGCCAGACTTTCAAAACTAACTTTTTTTATTTTTATTTTTTTAAATCACTTGTGCTGACAGTGTTTCTTACTGGGCCGACATCTTTTCCTGTGCGAGTTAAATGGACCAGTGCAGCCTCATACGGAGCAGAAGTGTGGCAACTCTGTGGCGTCTCTTAGTTTTGGTACAGTGTGCTCCATTAATACTTTGTCAACAGTGTCACAGTCACATAAATAACCTCAATGTGAGTGGGGCACTTAAAATACAATTTCAGTTCATTCTGGGCAGAACTGCCAGAACCATTACAGTCTCTCCTGACTCACTGATGGATTCAGCTCGCCACCGTGGTTGAGGAGGACTGACGACTGTGACAAGACCATGCTCTTGACAATTATTTTATTCCTCTCCAGAATCCAGTGTAAAGACATTTTGGGAATAAGATGTGAAGGCATTACTCGGATAAAAATAAGAATTTCCCTGTAATCATTTCCTTCCCTCTTCTGGCAAATGAGCAATTTCATCTGAAAACATTTTCCCCTCCTTCTCATTTTCTCCAATTAGTGGGATAAGAGGGAGCGTTTCACAGAGAAGAGCGGAGTTCTGCAACACATTCAGGCAGCCTACAGTCAGAATAATGTATTCATCTTTGCACAGGATTCACATTCAGCATGGGTTTCTCCAACTTCTCCAAGTGCAAAGCAGCATTACTGAGCCACTTCCAGCATTAAATTAGATCATTTATAGCGTTTAACCCAAAACATTATTGGGTTTTTATCACTGTTCAGGGGGGGAGCTATGAAAGGGTAATTTTTTATATTTATCTTCCAAACACTGTCCTCGCGTTTCTTTTTCTTATTGTTGCTCTCAAATAATTCAGAAGCAGTTTCAAAGCTTAAGTCGGCTGAAATATTGGAGTTACAGTAATGTTATGTGGTAACATGGTGAAATGCAAAAGTATGTACTACAGCATGACTGAAACACTCACATTGAAACACACTTTCAAAAGCCGTTTCTGATGTCTTTCACTTTTGTTAACATTTAGCACGTTTCAGGTTTAAAAGATTTCAAGTAAATTTAATGTTAATCTATTCAAGGACATATTCTGCTCATATTCAGGTTATTTTTGTGTTGCGATGTTCAGAAACTCATCGCTTTCTTCAGACTGTCCATTGCTGCAGCTCCTCTTTTCAGCCTCTGTCTGAAACACTTGGTTTTAGCTCCTGTCTCTTTAAGACCCCCCTTCCAATAAAGCCCAGTCTGCTCTGATTGGCTAGCTGGCACACTCTGTTGTGATTGGCCAACCTCTTCTACCACATGTAGGAAATGTCGGCCTCAGCTTCTGCTTTACCTGGATTTGTTAGTGGGCGTAACAAACTAGCCGCTTGGTGTGTTTTATGCAAATGTAGAATGTGAATCACCATTCACAGGAAGTATTGGCTGGACCCAAAGTGTTTCAGGAGATTCAGTGTTTCCTGTGGGGGAGAGGATCTGCCTTCACCGTGGACTTTTTAACTTTACAGAACTTTTACAGAAATAACACACCAGAGGAAAGAAAAACTGAAAATCTTCATATGTCCTTTAAAAATCTTTACAAAATATTTCAAGCCTAAAAGAGATGATAACAAAACTCCTATTATCATGGTAACTAATCCACACACATCTTATCTTTCACGTCTAACCTTTAAAGAGGGCAGTCAGGCTGAATGACACGACGTGAGCTCATCCTTTCACCTCGTTCTTTGAGTGAAGGTGAACTTTTGTGTCATGCACATAAATATCTGATCCGACCAAATAGCGATGCATCTATTCAACTCCCAAAATGGATTCATCTGCCCCTTTGGGGACACATTCAATAGCTGCAACTGCACAATAAATAGCTAAAATAAAGGGGAAGCAATTTCAACTACACCCACCGGAAAAAAGCAATTTGATCTTTGGCAAATGACATTTATAAAAAAAAAGTCGGCTGTACAGCTACAAAGCACACGTTAGATAATTAGATCCTTCAACTTAAGATAATTAAATGCCTCATATTGTTATTATAGCAAGGCAGACAATGACTGACTGACAATGTTGAGAGTCTGGGAGATGGGAAGGATTAAAAAAAAAAAAAAGGAACGCAGGGATGGGAAATTTTGCTTGTATTGTTACTCTCAGGTCTGTGTTAGCGGCTGCTGAAATAATAGCTGTGGTGCAGCAGAGCGTTGTTGAGCACTGCAGACTACAGAGCCAGCTTTAAACCGGCCCTGAGAGAAACTCATTTAGATCTAAGTGAGGAACATAATGTTAGAAAATGAAAAGCCTGTGGATTTAAAAAAAAAATTGCATTTCTATAACATCCCCTGTCTCAGATACCTGAGGATGTTTGTGTAAAAAGTATTTACTTTAGGAAACGGAGGCAGTTAGTCATAGCACAAATCTGTAAAGCCCTTTCAACTAGTTTAGTATTTGGGGAAAGTGCTTTGGTGAATTTTCCTGCTCTGGAGTAGTAAACCTCTTCCACCGCCTAATAAGAACTTCAGTTTCATTAGAGTTTATAATAATAAGCTGTTGGTTTATTTGTAATCCTCTTTATTCAACACCTGATAGGTTTACTCTCTTGACGGTTTCAGCTCTACTTTCCTGTGCATGTTGAAATGAATGAGGAATCTAACAGCGGACAGATTGATGGAGTCTGATATTGAGTTTGCATCACAGAACAGTATCAGTACGTAGACCCAGTGTTTCTATTAAAAGCTTTGTGGTAGAATCTACTAAAATGTATCTGAATAATTGCCTAATTATTGTTGATTTAATCTTTGATGCCAGACGGTCCATTGATGAAGTAGTTGATAGTGTGATATTTGATTGTGGTTTGGGTTTTACTGGAGTTTATTATTCTGAAATGAGATGAACTCTGATCTTTTCATCATTACCGTTGGGTATAACAAGCTGTTGTGGGAGGGAGTAGTTGTGCTTATTCTGTTGCTCTTTACATGTGGAGTCTGTTTCCTGTGCCCAGAATAAATACATTCATTTCAGACAATGGAGACGGACCAGAGACTGATTTTCTTTGTTGTTGCTTTACATGGAGAGCACTGCTACTGTGGCTCATTAAAGATGACTTCTTGAAATGTCTTCCTGTAGTTTGACCAACGGTTCAAAATCCCCAAATAACCCAAGTAGGTATTGAATTTGTAATGATACGAAGCAGAGAAAAATAGCTAATCTTCACAATACAGAAGCTGGAAACTATATTTGACTTTTCTGATTAATGACTCAGGATTCTCTCACACCAACCTTGTTTGGTCCAGATCTTCAGACTTTTCAGTCTAGTCGGGACCTTGGATCTCGGTTCGGACCAACAGACATAAATTTAGAACAACCATCAGTGGTGGGTTTGGTCTGAATCAATCTGAACCAAGGTTTATCTTGTTAACAAAATGAAAACTCTTTATTGGGACGGTTCTGACAGAACAATTGAAGGAAGTTGAGGCAGCACTAAACAATAGGAGAAGGAAAAGAGGAAAGCGCTCTCATTGCTTGTAGTCATCACCTTCGACAGTAAAATGACTAGAACCTTCATTTGACGTATTCTAACTAGTGTGAAGTGCTGCAGCTGAAGTTGGGGATGTTGGTAGTAAAACCGTCATGATACTACGAACAGCCCGAATAGGTGATGATGACGGGACAAAATTCTTTAGTCCGCTCCATTAACTGTGATGTGAAACCAAAACTCTCTCGATCATATGTTACAATGTAACAAAGACATGAACCTTACTTTGGACTTTCAGGAGTTAAAATGCCCTTAAACATTTAATCAATCATCCAAATATTAAAATAAATGTTCTGTTTATCGACTCAATTAGTCATTTCAACACTGATCTTAATGTAGCCCTACTTTAACTGTGAGACTGTGGAAATAGATAAGATCAAGATCAATATACATCTTGGAAAAACTGAATATAGAGAACATTATGTCGACCTCTCAAATTGTAAAATAGTTTTAAGTGAGTGTCATTTGAGAAAGATACTTGTTATTGTGACTTGCGTTTTGTGTGAGTGATATATATGGAGTGTTTACTTTGTGTATGCTGTTTCCCATCAGAGGATGGAGAAGATCATTTTCCTCATATATTGTTTTGTGGAATTCTCTTCAAACTCTTTCTGTTGTTCAATGGTGCCAGACTAAAGAGGATTTCTTTTTTTTAAAGTAGCCTCACAACCATATTTTCCTGTATAATTTATGAAAATAGACGTGGAATGCACAAGAGAATTTGGTGGCTTTTGACATGCCAATTAAAAATGGTTAGTCTCTATATAAAGAGAGGAACCACAACGACCTCATTTCTAAACATCAGCACCGTGGGCTCTGGACCTCAGACTTCAGTCTCCCACTTCTCCTCCTCTTTGATGGGGAGTTTGAGGTTAGAGTCCCAAACTCTACTCGTGCACCATCTTTACTTTCACCATCTTTACGTTCCTCTCACACGATTGGTCCTGCCACCAACACCAACTGGCAATTTCAATTGAATAAAGAGTAAAGTCAGCTCTGATCTTTCTGTGAATCTGCTTCCAGACATGCACTGAACTTAGGACATTTTCCTGAGGGGACTGTATGTGAGAACAAAAATGTCCACGTCAGTTGCTCTGGACATTTTCTGAAACTTTTCCTGCCAGCCCCAAGTAAAATCTCCGGAAATGTTGGATTGAGCCCATCTGAGAATACAGTAGGAACATTTCCGGAAAATTCACAGTGAGCAAGTGAACTTGTTGATGACATCTCTAACACACGATGGAAGCAAAATTGAAAAAAGCAAAAAGATAACAAATATCACAGGATAAAAAAAAAACTGCCCTACACAATGAAGATGTCCACTCGGAAAGACAGCAGAATTTTAGAATTTTTGGCGATAAGGGCCAACAATTGCTGAAAAAAAAACTCTTTAAGTTTAATTCAGCATCTGCAGATGGACTCACAACATATTTAAGTACATGAGATGTGCAAATTAGAACGGAGGCAAAAAAACGTAATTGTTTTATACCTGCTGGTGGAGTCGCGTGTTTCATCTAAGGCTGAGCGAAAACTGGGATTCTCTATCTGCTGCTGAGCATATGCTGACTTTCTTATATTTGGACCTGCAGTGAGCTGCTGTCACACAGAGAAACAGTGGGTCAGAGAAAGATTTGAGATGAAAAGTTATTCAGAAATTTCTATTCCAGATGACAATACAACATCTTAAAGACATAATGACACACTGAGGAGGAATCATCTGTGAACCTTGGTTTGACTGAGGAGAATTGTTTTCTTGTTATATAAGGATTGAAAAGCATCCTTAATTTTCACATCCGGTTTCAGAGAATCCAAAGTGACTGAAAAATTAAATATTGATTTCTGTATTGTGGCTGAGTCTTTTCAAGGCTGTCATAAGCAGTTTAACAAAGGGAACGTCAGGGACACATTAAACATTGAGACTTTTTTTTGTGACCTTCCTCTTTTGTTTAGTTGCCCCGGTGCTGCTTGGAGATTCATGCCTTCATCCAGAGCAGCTCTATGAATGATAAGGTAAACTGAGGCAAACGCAGCCTCTGCACCACAGAGGGAAACACGTCTGACTGCTCGAGCTGAAGAATTGAACTCTGTCTTGCCCTCTATCACAGCAAGGTTTGTGCTCTCATCACCGCTGAGAGAAAAGAGAAACTGAGACACATCCACTGAGACAAAAAATATCACTTTTGACCTTTTGGAAATGGCATCTGAGAGTAAATATTTGAATAAATGCCTGCACAAGCTGCTTTTTGATGAATACCACAATCTAAAATGACGGGTAATTTTGTTTTCACAGGTCACATGGGAGGGGGCCAAATGGAGGTGTGCATAATGCACATTGTTGCCCTTTCAAACCGCTGACCTTAATATAACCTCACATATCCCGTTAAAGCCCAGTGAAAGCACATGGTGCTCTTTCACCATTTAATCACACGTTGACAGAAGTCAGTATAGACTGCATCGGACCAAGTGTGGTTCTATGGCGAATACAACGAGGGCAAGTCATTTCAAGAGGGTTGTGTTTATGACAAACACTATAACCACACTGAGAGAATACCATTCATCAGGATGATGAGCGTTTTATCACCGAGCTCCAACAGACCAGACCTGTACAAGAACATAAACGTCTGCTTTCTGAACCCCGATGAGGAGATGGGCTAGAAACACATCATGTAGAAACATGTTCACATGTGGAAATTCGATCTATGATTGCGTTTTCATTGGTTTTTATTTTCACTGATTCAATTTTCCTGTCTTTGAAGGTCAGGTACATTCACACCAGTCCTGTCTCTTGGAAATTAAGTTTGAACACAGCTAAAGTGCAACAGCAAATATGTTGTGTAGGAAATGTAATTACTGAGTGGATTATGTTCAGGGTCGATATATTTTTTGGGATGAATAACCGGCAGCAGGAAGTGGTCGGGTTGTTTAATGCGCAATGACATGTTACATCAGAAAAACCACGGTTTGCATCCACAGGCCGGTCACAGGTTAGTTTTAGGAAACAAACACCTGAAGATTTAAGATGAGGGAAGGATGGTGGTTATTGTGTCTGAAGTGCTGTGAAGTGCTGTGAGTGTCTAAACATAACCAGGAAAGGTGCAATGTTGTTATAATTAGATATCGTTTTGCAAGATTGGATATTTTGGCCATTGTGTTTTCTTGACATTTTGCTATTATTGCTTTGGTGTCTTTTTCACACATGAACTCCAGAACTTGTCCAGGAACTAGGTACAGGCCTACTCACCTGCTGTGAAGTTTCCAGTGTTCCTGCTGTATTCTGGGCTCACCTGGATACTTTCCCGACTGACTCAGACATTTACATTTTCACATGCAGCCCCTACGGAAAATCTCAGGATTTCTTTTTATTAGTTAAAAAAATTGGAAAAGTCCTGAAACTGTACAAAGTCCCCTCTGCACTGAAAACTTTTGAGAACTGTTGTTTTGTCGTTCTTCACCAACACACCCTGACAAACTTTCCTGTGCCTCCCGCTGTGAGGAGGCTTGTTTCCTCCTCGGTGTTTCATCTGCCATTGTGGCAGCGTGTCTCTCTTCTTCTCCCTTATTAAAGATGAATAAGCTGTGATCATGTGAATTTTGTTTTATTAATAAAGAGCCCATCCCGTCCCAGTGTCCTTAGAAATACTGTGTAGAGCAGTGAAATCTACAGTCACGGATAGAACTGGAAGCGCATTTTCATATTTCCATACTGCTCTATAGTGCTGCTGTTGTAATGCTGTGATATTTTCAGTGGTGGAAACAGCGGCTGCACTTTAATCTGAAGGTAACAGAGTCTTACTTTTGCATGTGTGCTCCCCCTGTTTTTCCTTTTTAATAAAGGAAATGAATAGCTGTGGGTGTTTAATACATTCATGTCCCCCTGTATATTGACTTTTAATATATAAAAAATGAACATAGAGAGGAACCATCAATAATTGAAAGAAGCATTAGGCAAACAACACAACACATGAGATCAAGAGAGAGATGTCTCGGTGAGACACAAAGGAAACAATTAACGATGCAGGGAAGCGGCTGCTTTGAAGGAGAGATGAAAACTAAAGGCAACAAACTGCAGAAATGTCTTGAGTGGAGGAAAGGCTGAAGTGGTAAATCCTCCCTTGCTGCTGCTGTTGTTTTAAATACATTTTATCGAGTTAATTCATAATGTGTTTTATATATGCAGAGCAAATTTTATATTCTTAATGTGTGAAAAAGCCTTTTTCTTCTTTGCCTTTTAACTAACGTAACTTAAGAATCATTAGTTTTAGTCCTGTGTTTTTTTCAATTTGTTAGATGGACAAAATTCTTGCGTATACGTTGTGCACTGTTGCTGATGTTGCACTATGAGTGAGCCTGGTGTGGATTGCACTGTGAGAGGAGTTGTTGTGTTTCAGGATGTCCATCTGCCCCTTTCTGGTGAAGGATGACCGAATTAGAAATTGCTGGTCAGAGGTTAAAGTCACTGTGACCTTACAAAACTTGTGAATGCAACATCTCTGGAACTCTTTGAGGGAATGTCTTCAGATTTGGTTCAAATATTCATCTGAACTCAAAGATGAATTAATCAGATTTTGGTGGTTGAGGGTCAAAGGTCAAGGACACTTTGACCTCATGTTTTTGTGAACGTGATATATCAGGGAGTTTTATTACATGTGGCACAGACATTCACTTGGACTCGAAGATGATGGTTGGCAGAGCCAAGCAGCCGCAGGGCAGTTATACTGGTTGATAACTTTCTGTGGAGCTTCAGTCAGCCACAATATCTGGGAAGTGCTTAGACTTATAAAAGGCAAGTGCCATTGATAGCAAAAACCTAGCTGACCTGTACAGTAAGTTGTAGTCCTCTATGGCCTTTCTGGCATCCCATTATTTTCTGAACATTATTACTGTTAAAAGGAAATTAATTGCATCCTCTGTGATATTAAAAAGCTTTTAAAAAGTCTTAAATTGAATTGAGTGAACACCTGCTGCTCTTTATATGAGATGTTTGAAGCCATTAAATTCGCCAAACCATTAAAATCCTGCCACTTTCACACAGTTCAATGCTCCTGGTTTCCGAGGGAGTCTTTGGTGCAACTGTGTCTTATTGTGTTAGAATTGAAAAGGAAAAACACCTCACTAATACTTAAAGTTGGGTTAGAAGTGCTGCTAAGTGGAAAGCTGAGCTAAAAAAATCTGAGGCAAATTTTTCAACATTCACCAAAAACTTTCATTCTTAGCTCCAGAAGCTTCAGAAACATGAAAAGAAAAACTGTGTGTTCAATACTTTAAATGATAAAAACTGGTGCATTTATCAACATTTTCAGTTTGTTGAACTTTTATTAATAGATAGTTTATTTATGTTTATGAGCAAACAATAAAATCCAACTGTCTAATGTCTCAAATGTTTTTTATTTTATGGTTTTAGCTACTTCAGGTTCAAGGTGATTGCAGGTTGCATTGCTACTAGCTCATCCTCCTCCTCCTCCTCCTCCTCTTCCTCTTCCTCCTCCTCAAACACGTCTCTCACCCTCGTCCTTGGTTGGCAGCTCAGCCGGCACGTTGAAGTCTGTCTGAATCTTCTAAGTTGTTGTTGTTGTAACTGCTCCACTCTGCTTCAGAGTCACTCCAGGTTGTCAGCCATTAATCTGACCAGCGACTTGAAAGAACTGTTTTTGCTGGCTCATAACACCAAAAAAACAAAATAACACATTTCCCATAAACATACTTTTTGACAAATCATGATGCATTTCATTGTTGATGTGTCTTAAGTAGAATTAAATCATATAAAACACATATTCGTCTTTTCTGTCTCCTGCGATAGACTTGCTGCGTCTGAATATAATTCATCCAGCGATCACATTGTCAGCACAAGATAATTAGGAAAATCATGTCGTATTATATAAATAGAATTTCTTGGAGACAGTAACAGCTGAATCTAGCTGCTGCTCTTTTATATGACAACTGTGTGTTGTCATGATTCTTTACTGTCTCTGCAGGTTTTAGAAAAACTATTTGATCTCCATCTGATTAAACCATTTAAAATCTTCATTGAACAAATGATGTTAGTCCATAAAAGGACTTTTTGCAGACATGAGCGTTTCACCAATCAGCTGTTTCCCGTGGTAAAGCTGCTTTCACTGCACATTTGCTCCACAATATGTCTTCCCACTTCCTCAGTTCCATTGACTGGATCTGACAGCCAGTGAGAAACTCCTGACGGTGTCGGGCCACTGTCAGTCCTCATCAGCTGCGTCTGACCAGTGCAGTCAGTGATCTCACATTACAGTTTGCCGATGCACGATTGACGGGCGCGTTGATGTGTTCGTGCAGACGGCCTCTGGGGTGACACGCATTTTGTTTGTGTCTACTTTTACACTAATTTAAAAAGACTGATGGATGCTTATTAAGTAGCATCTAGAGAGACAATTAGAAAGAGAAGTGCAGGAGCTACTGTAGCAAATCCTGCACCTATTGGGAATCAATGACCCTCACACAACGATTTCAGTTAGTTGTAGCAAACTATTGATTCTTGACATCCAGCAGCCTTCATTGCTTTATTATAAGGATTTTTTTTTGTGTTTCTGAGACACGTAAAGAGAGACATAATCTGAGCGTGAGACAATGGCTGTCGATGCACAAAAATATGTTTTTTCAGTGCAAGTTTTGTTGGGGGTCAAGAAAACATAATAAAACCCTGGAAAAGAAACTCAGCAGTTTGTGTCAACTCGAGTCCACGACACCTCGAGCAGCTTCAGCAGAAAGAACAGCGGCGACAATGACGGATATGTTGAAATTCAATCAGCTCAAAAGAGGCTTTTTAAACTGCGCTGCCATTCATTCATGATTACATATAAATGCTATTGATTTGATTTAGTAGAAAGAAGCATTGCAGGAAAACTCTCTCCAACGTGTATTCAACACAGCTCTGTGGAATATTTATTTGTTTACATTTACCTGTGACAGAGTAATTATGAAAAGCGCAGCGGTTTGACTGAAGGCTAATTTTTTCATCACCCTTCTTCCATTATGGCACACAATTGTTTCTGTCAGGCAGGGCAGTGGGTCTCATGTAGGTAGAAGGTCTCATGTTTGAGTCCTGGATTCAGTCTCATTTGAAAAGAAGTAAAAATCCAGTAACACAGCAGGTTGGACTCAACTGGATACCGTGTTTGTTTAGTACCTTTGTTATTCCTAACAGTTTGTTCTAATGTACTCTGCAGTTACCTCATAGATTAATTTCAAGGCGAGTTGTCCACTGTTTCATGTACTGATAGGTAATCAATGTATTTTCAGACACCATCTACTTTAGTGGCACCAAGGGAATTTGCTTTAAATCACGAGCGAGAAAGAGAAAATGTCTGTTTTTAAGATTTATTAACTGCGATGTGTTGTTTCTACGGGAGATACGAACGACCAAGAGTACAGGGGGTTGTGCACGGGTGGGTTGGGCACATGCGTTGTTCTGGGACACGTCTTAGGTCCTTTTTACTCAAAGACTACTGCATTTGGTATTCAGGGTTTTTTCGACAAAAAAAGGATATTGACTTTGAAAGTAGTTTTCTCATTTGAGCGATCGAGCACTGTTTGAATAAAGATATAAGGAATTTTTGGTTGATAAGAGTCACAGAAGTTAGCAACTGAGGCAACAGGTTTTCTCCATGACAAGTACCGTGTTGCATAAGGGCCGAAAATGTGCATCTCTACCTTGTTTTCATGTTTCCTTTACTGCCGATAAGAGCTGGTCTCCGGTAAATACCTGTGAGTTATTATTGGGTTTTTGTCCAGTGTGAAAAGGGCGTAAATCAAGAAAAACCTACTGTTTCAGTTTAAGCTGACATACAGTACTTAGATTTATTTCCAAGTCTAGAGAATAGATTATATTAGTTTAGTTTCTTTTCCACTATTAAGGGTGGTTAAGTAACAGCCATAAACATGCAGTAAACCGTGTTTTACATTAAAATGGGTTTTCCCTATTAAAAATCCAGGCCTGTGGTCATATCGCTTGATGCTATTAGCTCATTATGCACTCTGAGCTAACAAGGAGTCCTTCTTGGGATATTTTGCATTTTCTTTATTACTTTTGCAACTTCAGAAATTCCTCCAGTTGATTTTTCACGAAGCTCTCAGTAACTCCAGTTTGTTTTCTACCACACACTTAGAAAGCCATCCACAGAGCAATAACAGTTACAGCCTTCTGGTGATGTCATTACTCACATTCATATCTCGGAATAACAATGAGACCATTTGCACATGAAGCGCTCTCATTAAGCACCAGATGGATTTTGTCTCATAGGAGAGGTATAATTAAGTCGAAATCAATACGAAAATTACAGAGGTGAAACTGGAACCTGCAGTACATTAGCTCGAAAGTATCCCCGCTGCAAAAATCCTTATCCTCACTCTGCGATCACCCTGTAGGGAAATTGACTTCATCCACAAAGAGGCAATATAACTCTACACCTTAACTGTGCCAATTACAGAACTGAACAGGCGAGAGCTGGAGACTTCAATAAAAGCTGCGGAAATAATTGACCCCAGTGTCTGATATTCCACAACTTCGGAGTTATACTGACACGGCAAAAATAACTGCAAAACTTTGAGATAAGAGCAAAAACATGTTCACTTAGCTTAGAGAGTGTAACTTGTTTTTAAAGCATCATTTAACACAGACATCACCTCGAGTTTTCCTATAACAGTTTGACAACAGTTTGAAGAAAAGTAAAAGTTTCCTGCACGTTATACATCTGGAGAAGCAAAGCAGTCAGACAGAGACTTGAGAGGCTGCAGGAAAAAAGACAAAAGGACTCCAGCTCGTTTGATCTGTGGAGTCTGAAGCTAATCTGACACTTCTGTATTACAGCTAAGAGAAAATTTAAATTGAAGTACTAATGGTCAGCTTTATAAGACTTTTATACACTAAAGCTATTTTGTATGTTTGTGTGTGTGTGTGTGGGGGGGGGGGATTATGAACTTTTGGAGCTGATCGGTCCGGGATGAGGGTGAAGGGGGACGACACCCCTGCAGTAGAGAACTTGTTTATGCTGAATCCTGCCTGCCTGCCAGAAATGGTAAAATCTTTATCGCTGTTTTAACGGCCACAGACGTGCAGGGTTTCTCTCAGTGCGGCTGATGGTCACTGACACATTTCATTCCAGATGCTGCGGTCGGGGTGGAGCTCTTCGGTAAATCATTAATGATACTAATTAGGCATCTGCCTTCTGTCACCCTCTGACTCTGAAGGAACGAGAAGGCAGTGACGTCCTGACTCTTCCTAGTTTGTCTTCAAAGTCAAACAAAACAAGAAATTAAGTAATTTTGTCCCGATCAGAGAATCAAACCTCTATCAAACATATTGAAGGTGTCATGGATCATGGATCATGGAACAGGGGATCAGCGTCACCTCCTACCAGTGATATGAAAACAGATCCATCCAGTTGTCAAACAAACAACTTAATCACAAGACATTCTAAAAGGAAGCTGCTTAGATTGCCAGTCCTATCAATAAAATCTCTGTGGGATATTGTGCTACGTTCTGACCAAAAAGGAGAAAGTACCACCGGGCAGAAAACAAGATGACACTATAGTTCACAGCTGACAAGCATGATGTCTTTGTTTTGTGCATGAGCAGTGCAATTTAAACTAGAGAACATCGTCCTTGGCAAAAAAAAAAGGTGAAGGCAATCGGCTACTGATTGTGATTCAGCAGCAGCAGCAAACAGCCCAAATCCCATAAGAGCCCCAGCAAGTGGATCCACTGTCAAGGTCCGGTAGTGACAACAAGACTAATTACTCCATAATGGGAATCATCCTTCTCTTTCAACCCAAGACAGGAGTCCTGGGTCGTTGAGAACTGGTCGGGTGATTACGATGTGGCCTCGTAAACGTCGCCGTCCATACAGATGAACAGAGAGCTGGTTGTTACCGCAGCGAGTCGGCATGCAGTTCCATCCAAATAACCCTTTGGACAATTTTGTGTGACTTTGTTTTCTCGAGGGTGTGTGAAATGGGCGCCTACATATGGTGATGCATATTCAACAGCCTTTAAATTGTCCGGAGCCTGAAAGTCAGATGAGAAAGTTTGGGACGAACTTTGGGTCTTTGAAGTGTTCATTTACATGTGCAGGAGGTTTGGTGCTTTTCTCGTTCCTCCAAAGAAACTCACCCCTCTGTTCTGCTTCATTAAAAACTAGAATGACATGCAAAATGGAAAATAAAATCGGCTTTAATTTTCTCTGTGCAGCTTCATTTCTTCTGTCTGCTTCAAAATATACTGAAGACTTGACTTGGCTTTAAAGATTCAATGAGGTAAACTAATGTCACAATAAATACCTGAATCTATGGAGATTATAAGACTGGAACGTTAATACAAACATCTGTCAGAGCGGCACATCAGCTGGGTAGTATGCAGGTGTTCCAGCCTCGGTGAGACATGCAGATCGATGAAAACAAGCGCGCTCAAGTGGAAATTGGTTTTCCATTCTGTAATATCAATGAAACTCAGCCTGCATTTCCCCGGATAACAGAAACAGCACCAAACAAATACCACATCTGAATAAATTTAACTTTTAAGATCCTTCAATTTCAACAGAAAGAGCTGTCAGAATATTATCAAATCCTTTCAGATATATTCAATAGGCTTTTTTTATTTTTTCCTTGGTGGCCTTGCAGCTCCGAAAAAAAACCCCACTTAAATCTTTCTCCAAAATCAATTTCTTCCTTCAATAGATTTCTCCTCGAGTTGTTCTCTTCACATTTTAAAGCTGTTTATGTATTGCAAGGTGTCGCCTGTCAGCCGGCAAGAGGTGTCGACTGACATTCGAGAGTAGATAGACAGCCTCCATGCGCGGTCGCGAGCGCGGGAGACAAATGTGTCGAGCAGCGAGGCAGAGAACGAAGCCGGCCCGTGATTGATACAGGTGTCACTGCGAGAGGTCAGAGCCATGCCTCAAAAAACGGGGCCATCGATTCTCCTGCCCTTTAAACAAACAAAGGGACATCTCTGCGCCGAGCCTCTGCCGCGCTGTTATAGGCTACGACTTCTGCCTGCCCCTCCAAAATAACTCCTCACATCAGTGCACAGCTCAATGTTCAGCTGTGATCAAACACGGCGCAATAACGGCTACAATCTTTTCCCATATACATGACATGAGTTTTTGCAGTGTCACCATGCCTCACGCAGAAGGAAAAAATTATTTTGCCTCAGTTTGGGAGGAAAGCACTCCACTATTTTTAGTTGTAATGCCTTTGCTCTATCTCCATTTGCCTCGTGTCTTTTTCCTGATAGAACACTGTTGAGAGTTGCTGGGGCATTGCTGAAATCTATTCCCCTCCTGCTATGGCAGCTGTTTAGAGGCTCTCATTAATAAGAGAGGAGTGTAAGGAAACCAGCATGAAGAGCGGGGCTGCCTCCCCCCCGCCGCACCCCCCCCACACTAACACCCACCGCCTAATCTGAGGTGGCAGAAACCACAGTAAACACAAGAATGAGGGCTTAAAGTTGCCTCAGTCTCCTCAGTGACTCCTCAGTGAAATGAGGCCCATCATTTATCATGTGTGTGTGTGTCTGTGTGTGTCTGTGTGCCACTGGTGCGATCCACAAGAACCCATGTGTGGAGGCCGGACACATGCTTGTGAGGTGATTATCTCATACGAACACAGAGAGGACGGGGTGTGCACGGAGCAGTCGGTGGGCCGCAGTAAAGGTCAGGCTTTAAGAGC
Source organism: Hippoglossus hippoglossus (assembly GCF_009819705.1). NCBI lineage: Eukaryota > Metazoa > Chordata > Actinopteri > Pleuronectiformes > Pleuronectidae > Hippoglossus > Hippoglossus hippoglossus. Next base: position 20,713,766 of record NC_047160.1, read on the forward strand.
GAACGCCAGAGGTCTCCGCCACTTCAAACATCCGGCTTCACAACATGCACACGGTTCTGTTTTACATCCACGTCTCCCCGCGGTTCAGCTGCCGCGTGTTGGTGCCAGATAGCCTCAAATGTAAAGACGCCAATCATCGTTTTTCTTCCTTTCTGCTGACCTCTCCAAAACGCTCTCATATCAAAAATCTGCCTTTGTTCGAGCCATATTGTTGCCATATGAAACTTTCATAGATCAAATGGGGATTTTATCATCAAAACAATGTTCTGGAAGGAAAATCCTCTTCACCGTCTATTACTTTTCTTTTGTTTATTTTAAATGTGCCTCAGCCATTCATCAGCTCATTTCTTTTTTGCCTTTTAACTCAAAAATGGTAAGAAGGGCTCATCACAAACCTCTCAGAGACGAAGGAGACTTTTTCATGTTGCTTATTCTGTTCACTCAATAGAGTAAAACAAGGTTTCTCGAAAATCATAGCATAAGTGCTTGTGTGTGCAGGATAAACAAACACAGCAGGGATCCACTGATAAAAACATCGCTCCACAGCACCACTAGTGGTCAAAACCCCCACAGGATAGCTTTAATAATGACTACTGTTGAAATATCATCCATCCTGTTTTAGTACACATCTTTGTCACAACTCTTTGAAATGTCTGTCAACATGTTCAAATCTAATTGTTTGCAGCAAGATGGAATTTTGTTCAATATAATTTATTGATTCAATACACACATGCTGAGTTTTTCCTTCTTTTAAAATGTTGATTTCAGTTGATCAGTCGGCCTCGAACTCTGAAAAAACTAAACAATGAAAGAAATGAGAATAATGAAACACACTCCATACTAAATGTAAATGTGCACGAATGGTTTGAGCAAAGAGCATTTGATGACATTTATAGGATAAATTGCAACATTTTACTCTTGCTATCCTGCTGTCTGTGGTATTTCCACTCCGAGCAGCAAACATTAATCGACTGTGATTAATTTGAGCAAACTGGACTAAAGAAATCTAATAAAACCTTTGGAGAGATGAATGCACCTTATTTACCTTCACTGGAATAATTGAGCAGTCCAGGATTTACGCTCTTGTCCATATTATCAAACTGTATCTTCAAAGAACAGTGTTTGAAAAGCAGTTTATTCTACTTACTATGTGAAATGTTAAGGATATTTTAGGGTATTTTATGGCCACCACGATATATAAAAGCTAATAATCTTGTTATAATAAGAAACATCTTATTTTGATATCTTCAATACCATATCTACATTGTTATTTTGACATATTTTCATATGCCACATGAACTATATAGAAAACAACTCTCACTATACCATTATGTTGCTATGATGAGAAAGGTTTCTAGTAAAAGGAAATGAGAAATGTCATAATGACATGAAAAATGTCTCATATTTTTAAATTACTCTTGTGAAAACCGGAAAAGTTTCTTTTATCACAAGCAATACACCATGGAGTATACCGTGGAACTGCCAAACCCATTTGGGGTTGTTTATCAGAGTTTTTTATTGCAGTGTTGCTCATGCACTGTGTCATCCTCCCAGAGAAATGTCAAAGATTCAGTGTTCCCATGATTTGTGTTTGTCACAGGGAGGAAGAGCCTCTGAAAAAGGCTTGGATAAGTGCGTCAGTGGACAGAAAAACTCTCCACCGATGTTCTTTTAGTGGATCAGCAGCTATTGACGTTTTGAAAGAACAATAACATACGACAAACTGATTCATTCTTAAATTCACAAAGTCTGTCACTTTACCTCTGTTTGTACACACCAACCAAACAAAAACAACAGTCGAGCAAGCGAACCATGTCGTTCATAATTGAGCTGTGCTTCGGAGTGTGTTGTGGAAAATAGAGGCGATGTCTCAGAGGGGACTCCGCCACGGTGATGTCAGACACGGGCGTGCACCGTGAGTGGAAAGGTCATCAGCCAGGGATCCGTAATTTGTTCTGACACTCAAATGCTCCGACGCATGTTTCTAATCAGCTTGGCTTCCAATAATATTATGGTTGAAGAATTCACCGCCTCGGTTGTTAGTTGTTATCAGTGACTAACTTTGGTGTGGGCAACACTCAGGGGAGGCTCATGGGTTTAGAACCCCTGTGACCTGAAAGGCATGAAGAATAATTATGTACATTCACAGTGACAGAATTTCCTCTGCTCCTCTGCTCAAACTTGTTTGTGTTTTCTACACAATACAAGGGGCGGACATTTATCCCACTGTTGGGGGAACAATGAACAGAGACATTTCTCAAGATCAATTCCTGAAGGGGAAACCAAAAGCCCCCCAGAAAGTACTAATGTGTATATACACTAGATAATCATTTCATATAATAACTGAAGGGTTCTACCAGCATGATTAAATGTTTAAATAATTATATTATGACCTCCGCCAGCTCTGGTGTACCCATGATGGTGGGGGTGTGGACCCCCCTGTTCCCTGTGTAATATCCGCCCCTGTTTCTTCAGACTAATCAAATACAGTATTTCAGTTAAAACATCAGCACACAGGGGATAACTTTCTGCAGCGTGTTCTCTCTCTCTCTGACACACACACACACACACACACACAGAGCCTTTCAGCTGGATCATAACTTTTACAAACAACCGAGCCAATCGCAGCAACGAGTCCAAAACCTGAAAAATTAACTTTATTTGTATCTCTTCCTGCCCACCGCGCAAGAAGCAATTATTCCACTCCATATATCTCACTAAAGACTGTTTGGATACCCATTCTGCAGCGGGAGATGAGCTAGGCAGCACTGTTTTGACAGTCATTTCCACAATAGACTCCCTCTTTTCAAATACCCCAGCCAGTAATTTGCTCATACATCTTTGGGAACAGCTAAAGCAGCCATAAAAAAAAAAGCCCTTAATCCTGGAGCTAAAACAAGGATTCGGTGCTAAAGGAGATAATTCTTTATTTGTTTCTTTGTTTTTGTTTTGGATGGCGTTATTGTGCGATGGAGGAAGTGAAGTGAGGCCGTTTCGAAGGGAGTCATGTACTTCCTGTGTGTGCTGGTCTCTGAGGTTAATTATTACAGTACAGACAGTAATTTGCTCTTTGTATTGGTACTTATCTCCCCTCGCAGCTGGTGTGTTTTGCCGAGTGGACGGCCATTAATCAAACCTTTCTCTTGCAGGAAGTCGGACTATCCATCACCCCAACACCCCCCCCCCCCCCCCCCCAATTCCTTCCTCACTCGCTCTAGGCGCTCTCTCCCCACCGGCCGCTAAACCTTTTCATTTTCCATGCCCAAGTGTGCAACCTTGAATATCATTTCTGCATTTCCTCGCAGCGATGGGTTGAGTGAATCATGTGCACAAATTTGAGCAGATTCGCAGGAAGTGGGTGTGATTGGTTGAAGTGCGCTGTTTGTCTGTCACTCTGGAAGAATGGGTACGGCGACGCAATCAATTCACGTCCACTCGGCTGACATTGAAATACCTATTCACCGGCTACACTATTAATCATTGAGCTGCTAAAACTTGCTTTATCCTGCTTGTCAGACTCCTCAAAGGCTGTGAATTAAAAACAGGACAGAAACACATGAGGTTTGATGTTACACAGCCACGTTATTACGGAGCACAGTCCGTATCAATTTGTTTCGGTGCAGAGAAAAACCTCTTTCCATATGAAACTGAAGGTTCAGCCTTGGCAAGACTCTGCTTGTCCCAGGTCTAGGTTTTGAAATTTTACTGTGTTCATCCTTGATAGTTTATTAATTTAAACATATTCAAATTCCTTATGCAAAATGCATCTGGTAGATTTTTGACTGTGCTGTCAACAGAACCACAGTTTATATTACATACTTATCTTAAAAATCTCCTTAAAATGTATTTTAAATGTGTATTCTGACTTTTTAGTTTGTTCCATGTCCCATCCACTAACACAGAGGAGGCAGGGTTTATGTCCTACACTGCAGCCAGCCACCAGGGGGAGATCAAGACGCTTTGGCTTCACTTTTGGGGAGCTGTCATGTCGTCCATCTTTATATACGGTCGATGATCGTGAGCAGTTTCCCCAATATCTAGAGTATACTTGTTTTTTTTTCCACCATGAAAACACTATAGTCAAAACCTGAGTAGAGAAAACTGCATACAGTATTAAATCTAATGCAAAAAAGGATGAGCCCCTCTCAGCCATTATAATTTGTGGCAAATGATAAAACATCTCTCTACAGATACGAGAAAACAAAAAGTAAGTCATCTTCTGTGTGAGGTTTAATCGTCAGTGTCGTACCAAGGGCGCAATTCGATTCACGCCAATTAAACACACTTTTTTGCAAATGTTTTAATTTAAAAGCCCCCAGACAACAGAAGGGTTATGCCCCGTGAGCTACTGGGGGGCTTTTAATGGGAAACACTGGTGCAGGAAATGTTGAGATTCATTGACCATTAATAGGGAATTAGAACGAGAGCAGATGAGAAAACAGGGAGGCTTCTCACTAAATTAGATCATAAAATATGTTTATGAAAACAAGGAGGAATTGAAGCCCTGGTTGTACATAAATATGCTCCGAATAAAGACCTGGTTACTTTACATTAGAGGTAAATAAAGGATACAAATTGACAATTTACAAGGAAAATATTCGTGCATTATAAATCTTGCTGTTTTATTGAGTATCTTAACGATGACGGCCTTGAGTCCTGAGGATGAGTGTGAAGAGAATCACAGCTAAGACGCTTTCAATTCTTTATTTTAAGAATTTTCACCTCCTCTTTCTGCAAATCACTTCAAGGTCTGAGACAATTTTACGCTTCTGCTCACAGATGTTCACTGAATCCAGTCAGAGGATTGTGAGGGCGCGTCAGTTTTCATTTCTTTAAGTAGTTTGTGGTGGATGTTGAGCTTTTTTAATCACTGTTAAAGCCTCATTTTACTCACAACTAATGTGTTAGCACTGTCAATTTCAACAATGAAACAATAATCTAAGAAAGTCACACTTTTATTTCATATCAGTGGCCTTTTTATTCACAAAGCTTCGTGTCCCTCTACTTCACACAGAGCGTCACTGACCTGTCGTTCTGTGTCAGCTCTACTTTGTTCCTCTTTACTGTCACTCTGCAGCAGATCTGTACGACACAACGTGATCTGCCAGCTTCTGCTTCCAAAGACCTGTCAATGTTCTTTGTCTCTGATGCAACACACAGACACACACACACACACACACACAGACACACACAGAACCAAAGAATCCTCATCAGGTTTATGAGCTGTAACTCAGCTCTATCGTAAATAATCCAATCTCTGCACAACAATGCAAACAGGAGCCTCCGAGGTGTAATGGCTCTTTGTTTCATGGACGCTTCAGATAAAGAAAGCCTCGTTAGAAAAAAAAAGAAAGGAAGCAGATTTTGTGGACACGGTGTGGAGAGGATTTCAGTAACAGGGGTGGTAAAGTGAGGGGGAGCTGTTCCGCAGCCCTCCTGCCTGCTCCTGCTCTTGCCTCAAACCAAAATGCACTTATTCTATTTTTTGCGTGAGCAGAAGCATAAGGGCTCAAGCTGAGTAAAACAATGATTCAAGGTTGCGGTGATAAACGAGCGTGTCTGCTCTGATAGCAGAAGGTCATGTGCATCGGCCCCCAGTGTGTGTCTGCCATCTAGCACGCAGCAAGGGTGCACTGTTGGCATGCCACGACACGACAACGCTTTTTTTTCCTCCAGCTTCAGCAAACACCACGGGCCAGTTTTATTGTTCTGTGCAGCGGGCCTAAGGCACGCTCTAGGATGGGATTGGGACGCAGGCAATTTGGCTTAACTTGTCCTGCAGATGTTGGATTAATGTATTTTTTAGGTCTATAGAATGGAAGCATGGCTGATCGGGCTGCTCAAGGAGAAGAGTTTTCTGGTGGAATCACACCAGAGGCTGAAACTGTTCATGTTTAAGTGGGAAAGTGTCTTTTAGGTACAAGCTCCTTCTTTTGTCTCGCCTGGTCAAAGTCCTTCTCCTGTTTGGAATCATCCAAGCCTTTGTCCCATCCACTTTCCACAACGTTGCCCTTCCTGCAGATTTCCTGTTTGCACTCGTGCCATGTGGAAAAAAGCAAGGGGTCGTCCAAATAATGAATATTCCTTTTACTACACCTCCATCAACAAGTGCCTGACAGGAAGTTAATGTTTTGATACCACAGACTTTAGAAAGATGGAAAACGTATCTCCAATCGCTTCCACCATCCAGAAATGAAGCCAAAATATTCTGGATACAAAGGGTGATGGACGAGCTGTCAATGACGAGTCATTCTAAGCTGTCAATCATGATGTTTTACCATGTCAATATTATTTGACGTGTACTATGACTTTTTAGTTTGGTTCATGTCTCATCCACTAACATGGAGGAGGCAGGGTTTATGACCTATGCTGCAGTCTGCGATTAGGGGGCAATCAAGTGTCGTCCAAATAATGAAAAATCTTGTCGTTAATGCAACAAAATAGATAATTTAACTCACAGTTTATGCTCAAACAAAGTACCTGAACATTTACTACATATGCATCAAAAAGTGCTTCATAGGAACTTAATAATTTAAAATATAAACAGTATTCTTCCCTCTCTCTCTCTTCTCTGTCCTCTACCTCTGTTGACTCCTCCTTATTTTCACATAAAGTTCAGTTCTCTCTCAACCCCCTCTCTCCTGGGTCCAGCTCTGTGTGTTTGACAAGCGCTTCACCCCTTCCAGCTTTTCTTCCCCAAACAGGTCAGAGGAAGATCAATAATTTGTGTGGATAGGCTCTTATCTCTGTCCAGACGAGGCCTTATCAGCGCCGCTTAAATGGTCTTTCATGAAAATTCCTGGAAACCTAATCCCCCCGCGGACGCAAGACAAAAGAAAAATGGGCCCCTATCAAAATATCAAATGTGTTGATGCAAATAAGTTTCACTTATCTGCTCGCTGCACTTCACAATAGAAGCTCAAAGTGGGGGGAAATATTATCAGTGAGGTGAATGGTTTGTTGTGCTGATGAATATCCTGAAACTGTGTGTTAATACAGAAGAGTTTTCCTGTCTTGACGGCAGCTGGAGGAATGTGCTGATAAGCTCTGTGTATTTACAATTATTGAGTCCAGACAGTGCAGATAGAACAGAGCAGGGTGATAGTGTAGCTGTAGAGAGGAGGGTGTGTGTACATCACAGAAAGGAGCTATGAATAAAAATATGCATAGTCTCCATGCACTCGATTATAGCTCCTGCAAAGGTTTTGTTGTTAACTCAGTGTCATATGTGCAATTCATGATGGGACTCAATACATAATCAAAATATCAGTGCTTGAAATAATCACAAACAATCATATAATCCCATAAGAATTGATTGTCTTTTAAAATATTCGTATGAAGTAAAACAAGATGCATTTGGACCAAATTTAAGGCAGAAGGTTTTCAAAGTAAAATCCAAATAGTCAAAACGTTTTGTAACAGAATTTAATATTTTATCTGACCAGAGGGAGGAGGAAATGCAACTTGTTTCTAATAATGTGATTTTTTAAATATAGTTTAATTGTTTAATTGCATGTGTATATATATATCTTGCTTTTTGCCTGATCAATTCAAAATGTTGTCTTTTTCTGTAAATGTCTATATAATTACCTACAAAAAAAACACCCAGATAGTAAAGCAGGACAGTGTTGGTGGAAAAGCAGAGAAACAATTATTTAGTTGATGAAATTTGCAGCTGACAACCAACCTCAGAAAGCTGCTTCCAAAAAAAACATGTCATGTACTTGTGTTGAGCTTTTAGCAGCGAACACATTAATTACATTGGTTCTATCAACACCTTGTCCAAACACTGTGTTGTTGTATAATTGAACAAACGTCTGTCTACATTTTTTTTTTCACACACACGTTCCAAGCATTTTCTTTGGCAGACTCAGAATAAAAGCCAGAAAATTATTTAGTCTCCAACATTAGAAATGGATGAAAACGCTCTTTTGAAGGGTTGTTAAGTTTCACTACTAGCTGTGGCTTCACGTTGTGACAATAGTCTTAAATTTAGAAACTTAGAATCTTTCCCTCCATTTTTAGATCCTGGTTGTTTTTACCAATATTTTTAACATAGTAAAAGCTTTTAGCCACCTGACATCTGGATCTCGGTTTTTAAATTGACCATCCAACTGCTACTAGCCTAACTGGGTTTGTTTCTACCTGGTCGCTATAGAATGCAAGATCACTCTAAATAATTTGTAAGGGAATAGTTTGCCATTGAAGGAAATACATTAGTTCTAGTTGTGGTTTAGATACGAGCATCGAATCCACTCTTGTGTCTTTGGTTATGCTATTCGCTTAGATCTCTGGCTTCATATTAACCATCCTGACATGAATTATCCAGCTTCCAAAGATGGTGAACTAAAGTCAAATGTGAACTCTTCCTTTTATATGTTTTTACCAACACATATCATTTTATGTATTACTGAGTGTAGAATTAATTAAATATTTATTTGCTGCTCTTAAAATTCTGAACATGGCAAATAAAAATGAGTACCATAGATAATGAAAATATGTGTGTGCAAAGACAAAGCTCTAAAATGATATAAAACATACAGTTTCATGAAGATAATAGATTTGATTCAGTGTAATGCCTTAGTAAATTCCTCTGGATTTGTGTTGCACTCTCTTGTACATCCTCCTCCTCTCCAGGCGACTGTGTGCCCGAGGCTTCCTCTGATGAGAACGCTTTGAAACGCTCTCATCTGGGCTTAGTTCTCAAGCTCAGTTTCTGCAAATCGCGCCTTCATCTGAGTTTTCTCTGTGTGTACAGAGCCAGCGCCTCCGTGCGCTGCTATATCACTGCCTGCAACACATGTGGATGGCGTGTCTGTGTGAGTACGTACTGTACGGTGTGGAGTGACGGGGAGACTGCAGAGATGATGTGCAACACATTTCAGGACTCAGAGTTAATTGACCATGAAAAATATAAATGCCTCCTTCTTCTATCTTGGTTTTTACGGTGATCTGAAACAGATTCTGCTGCTTTTGTAGATGCGAGGGAAAAGGGTTTAATTGTAATCACCGTACTTACCAGGCTCATAAGTAGCAGCTGTAGGCTTTATAGTATATAGTTTATCTTATTATCTGGAAACAGGATAGGTTGATTGGTTTAGTAGTATAAATAACTGCAGCACCATAGAGGCTTTGGTATTTGAGTAATAATAGATGAGAGGAATAGTGATATTCTTACCTCCGCCGGGGACGTTATGTTTTTTATATGGGTTTGTTTGTTTCTTTGTTTCTTTGTGGAAGGATGTGGTTCAGGGAAGAACCCTTTACATTGTGGTGCGGAGGAATAATTCATGGAGGAAAAACATCAGTTATCTTCAGGTGACTCATATCTACGAGTGTGTGCAGCTTGGTTGAATTTAAGATCCTTGGTGGAGGGTTAGTTAATATTCTGAGTGATATTATTGCATCATGCACAGATGGACATGGACCATAGTACGTCACTGAAAACACTGTAGTTGCAGTGGTGTATTTGTCAGCCAGGATTTCTAACATACACTTTAATACAATATATATATTAAATTGCAGTATATGATATGTGTTGTCTTCTTTTCAACAGAAAAGCAAAATCATCCAATGTTAATGTTTGTAGCTACATTAGAGCTGCTAGTATCCGTTTTGCAGTAGCAGTGATGCTGCTGCTAATGTTGCTGTAATAGTTTGTACAAGTAGATTAGAGCTGGTGCAGCTTCAAACACTGTAATGGTGTTGGGAGTCGTTTGAATACAGCAGGAGTAGCAGCGACACTAGTGGCATTAGTTGTTGTAGTAGAAGTACCAGCATCACTAGTAGAAATAGTGAAGCAGATATTTGATGCTGTTTAAAAGTAAACTGTTAGTGGCAGTAGGAGATTATAGTAGTCATGTTGTATTGCAGTTGATTTAGTTATAGAAGTGAGTTTGTTAATCCTGTATTAAACATGTTACGAGTTAACAGTACGAGCATAGGCCAAAACCCAAATGAACAAAAAAGAATTTATTGTGAAAACACAGAATTCTCCTTGTTAAGGAAACAGTTCCAAGTGGAATTCAATGATTCTAATGATTTAAAATCTTCTACATCACAGAAAGAATTGAATTTCTCAGACAGGGATAATGTTTGTGTTGAAGATGGATCAGCCTGTTGGTTTTTAACATTCACTTGGTCTTCTCTTGTGTGTCGGCTGTTGTCTCCCTCTACTGTCTGAAGAATAACCTCCTCCTGCTTCACTTTATTCTCCACAGTCAAACTGCTGCTTCCTTTCTATCTGTTAATCGGTTGTTTATCTGTTTTCATGTTAAATCTCCAGCTATCTTTGTTTAAGCATCTTCTCATAGTCCGAAGTAAACCTGGTCAATGGTTCCAATGTTGCAGACTCAGCTTTAAAATGCAAACAAATAAGACACAATAATGTTTTGAGATAATCTGAATCCTGTGGCTCCCTCTTGTGGCTGGATTACATGCTGTGCACCCCACACAAGAACACAACACAACACTAGATCCCTGTAGGCCTGTGCAGCACCGTGTGTGTGCTTTGAAACTGACTGAGACTTGTGTGGCACCTTATTCAAGAATTATTCCCTGACGCACACACTCCTCTATTAGAGCTCATGTAACTAAACCCACAGAACTGAATTACAAGGCAATTAAAGTTAGAACAACCAGTGAGGGGATTTCACCTCAGACGAGAACAGCAGGGGGGCTGCGCTGTATACAATTATAAGAACCCTATTAGAGAATAAGCCATGGAGGAAATACCAGCTCGCACAATTTTCTTAATTCCCCCCCTTTAAAGTAATAAAAGTAACCTGCTATTAACACACTTCTTCTTGTCCATTAAATGTTACTGTCATTAAGTCATTTTCTAGATTTTATGTGGAGACACTTGAAAACTCTGTAAGTTGGAAGAGTTTCAGCTCGGTATAAATAGACGATATAAATACACTCTGTCTGCTAAACTGTACCTTTGTGTGCGCTGCAGATCCTTAATGCTCACGATGTTCAGCTTCTCCTTCTGTCCCCAGACGGACACTGAATCCTGCTCGAAGGTGAAGGAAAGAAAAGGCGATTTTATTTATAAAGCACCTTTCATACACAGAGGTGGATTCGAGGTGCTGTGCAGGGACATTTAAAAACAACACAGAGAATAAAAGAAAAGAAAACTATTTGAAATTTGGAAGCACAATTAAAATCCACCAAATGAGTGCAATATGAACATTATGAAACATTTGAAATCGCCACCAAAAATAAAATAATTTGACAGAAAAATAAACAAACGATACAATATGATAAGATATGATATATTGCAAGATATATTGCAAGAAAATCATATAATGATACATCATGATATCTGTCTAAATGAAGTATAATTCAAAATGCCCCTGAAGAGGTTAAGTGCAGGATTTGTGTATTTATTTACTGCAATTTGGTGTCAGTTTCACAAAGTTTGACACAAACAAACCCAAAAGTGCAGTAGGTCTTCTCTTAGAAACGTTATAGCCTTTAAAAAACACGCTGTAACCTGTCAATGTCCACATGTGCCATCATTCCAATTCCATACCTAGATAACTAAATATCAGTATTTGCCATCAGCATATCGATAATCATATCTCCTGAGTCAGCGTGATGATATTTTGCCATATCGATATTTTCTCCCCCCCCCACACTTTACCACAACATCACTTTTTAAAATGAATATCAGCTTTTGGAGAATTCAAACCTTTCTCCATAACTGCATATTCCCTTTGACCACGCTGAGCTTTGTCAACACGAAATCATTCAGCATTCACCGCAACCCGTTCTGCTAACAAAGGCTTCTCTAAAGAAAACACAGTCTATGCTGCTGCACTGTAACATTCCACTTTGCAAAGAAAATATTTGTCCCTCCAGAAAGGAGCGAGGTCGTTTGCAACAGCGGAGTCGATCTGCTCCCGATCACAGAGAAGTTTAACAGCGTCCGTCACGGTGTTCATTTATCATGGCACTCGCTTAAGTGATCCGTCAGCACACAGATTTGTTTGGACCTCCACTGTTGTATCGGCCGATCACTAAATCAAGACCTGCTTCAGTTGGCACATCTCTTCTTCTGCGGTGCTGATGACTGACTCCTTAACATCGCCCGAAAATAGAATCGAGTGCAGAGTTCATGTGCAGAGTTTCACTGCCAAGAACTATAGCAACGTTCGACTTAAAATAAAAGCAGATATTCAGTGTTATGTGATATCACTCTGGAGAGGCTGTTGCTGCTTCAGTCGATACTTCAGAAAAAAACACACACAAGTAGTTTTAGTTATGTGAGGAGATTGATAACACGGACATGTCAGTGTGGTGAATATAAAGCTGAAACAGCAGTTGGTTTAGTTTTGCATAAAAGCAGGAAGTGGGGTTGGAAGCAGGTAACCTGGCTGTGTCCAAGGTGCTGAGTCCAAAGGCCTTGGTACATCGACGGTGCTGCGAATATATGGAACAATTCAGAGGTGAATTTTGAGGCATCCGACTATTCACATTAGTATTTCAGGATTCCCTCTGACAGTTTGAAGAAATGCTGCATTGCTCGCACCAAGATCATAGATTTATCTGAAGTATTTCATTTGAAAAAGGTCTTGTTTGTTAGTAAACAGTCCCAGCTCTTCCCATTTGGTTCAAGAAAACAAAGGGCCAGAAATATCTTTAAAAGTATTATTATAATATAGTATAACATATCTATTATATATATTATATAATACTAACATTAAATACTTCAAAAAAGTAAATAAACTGTAAGGTCTTCATTTAACTGATGACAGAAGCCTCCTGCTAATAATCGTCCTCTCGACAAAACAAGAAATGGTTGTTTTATTTCCATCACAGGCCTCATGAGGTGCTGAAAACGATTTGTAAAACCCGCTGTATGTTTAGAAAGCAGCCTCATATGTGGGCTGTGATATATTTACAACACGAAGAAAGGATTAGGTCACTTAGCGTCTCCTCTTCTCGTCTTTTGTGCGAAGGGTTACACAAGTTTAACACCTCTGCGTCTCCATCTGTTATCACTCTGCCGGTGAAGGCATGTCGGTGTGCGAGCTGTGTGTGGTATTCAGTGGGTGGTATATTCACTGTTCAGTACTTAAATTCATGGATCAAGTGCACTGACTCCTGTCCACTGCGGTATGTTACAATACAGTCGCCCCGCCGCCTCTTAGCGTCTCTGCGGTGCTCAGCAGGCCAGCTGTTGAGGGAACATCTGCTCTCACTGTTTCAGGTCTACTTACAATGAGACCGGCTCTTAATGCTAAATTAACTCGACTGCTCCGAGCTCCCCTCCTTCTCCAGGAATCTGAAACACACGTATGGAGGAGTTTGGTGATCTCTACCCGCGGAGCTGTCTCTCCTCGCCTCCATTAAGAGTCAATTAACATTTTCTCACTTAGTGTGTTGCTTTTTTAAATTAACCTCGCAGGTGATGACATGACTGTTCCAATGAAACGCAACAACCACTTGTTTGTGTTAATTTAGCTGGTGTAGTAAAAAGGTTAACTCCTCCTGAGATGTTAACTTATAACTATTCATAATTCATCTTTAAAAATATAAAGATAAAAAATAGAATAAGCTAAAGTTAAAATAACAAAAAGAAAAACTATAAGTCATGGTTAAAGTATGTAAGTATAAATGAAATGTAATATAATTAGTATAGGTGTAGTAAAAGTAGTATACGTTAATCAAAGTCAGTGGTATATAGAACATTTTAACACAATATTGTTCATTTTGAGCAGATCTGCATAAAACGTGAAGGAGGTTTAGTTTTGACTCTGTCAAAGTAGATTTACATCAGAAGTGTTTTTTTGGCTTTAAACGATATACTTCTTTATGAACCCACAGTAGTAACGAATTTGAATTTCAACCATTATTAATTTGTGCAGGCCTTTTCTATTACTTATTACTATTTATTTTACATATATTTATAAAACTCCCTCTGCTATAGCATTAATATTTCTATTCAAGTTGCTGTTTGCAACTTTCTATGAAAAGGTAGCCAAGGGCTTTGAAATAAACCAACGAGAATATTTAAAACTTTTATGCTTCACATATCCTAAATGTCCATTAAAGTTTGATGTTCAACACATAAAATTATAATAGGTTATATAAATAAAAATATGAGTAGACATAGTGCTAATGGGCCAAAATTGATGGAAAAGCAAAGACGAATGAGTCATAGTATTTAACTTTATTCACAGTTTAGGTTAAATATATTTAATCCCAGCAAGACTTGTCTTAATTACAGTGTGAGACAATGACTTGTCCTTTTCCAAATCAAAGGGCTATTAGGATATGAAAAAATAGTTATATCCTAAGCCTATATTAAATTAACAGTATAGAAAAATATCTATCATATATCATAGTTTTTACACTGACATCTCTTGAGGAAGAAGTGGAGACAAACATTTGTCTGCACTTTAAATGGAAGACTCGTTTGGAAGCGTTCCATCAACCAACTGTAACAATAATATCAAGGAATCTGATAAGTTCACGAGACGATGAGTGGATGCTGTGCTCTATAGGGGAGAGTTGATCCAGCTAAAGGTCTCTTTCTGTTGCAGCTGGCTTAAGTTGCACAGCTGCACTGAAATTGAAAGTGAAAATACGGGTTAAGATTGAGTTACACCTGAATCCAAACTCTGACCCAGTCCGTCTCCGTCCTCCAGTCAACAAAGCAGCCACTTTACAGGATTCATTACCTGCTTTCTAGTTGTGAGCTTCAGAAAACAAAAAAAAGAAAAACACACGTTAAAACTTCTCCAAGTGCTGCAGCGACTTTGAGGTGAAACTTTTCCACTGACACCGACTCCGGGTTTATGTAAGTGTGGAAGATCACTTGCACTCATTGAAAGCCGCATTCTTCACGTTTGCCTTTTATCTGTATGAGCCGAGCTGTAATGTAGAGCCAGTAAATCACCGCTCGCTCTTTGTCTGTGTAGACAGAGCCGTCCACTGAGCCCACAGCCGTCATACCTCTGCCTACTTAAAGACCTTATTTATGCTCCATGCCTCGCTGCACACTTTTCCCAACACGGCCCATTAATCTGAAGAAGAACTGGATGGAGCTGCCTCATAGGGGCGCATTATATCTCACAACACTTTATCATTGCTGGAATATGTAAAGGAAAGGTCATAATCCTTTAAGCGTAAGCCCGTATTTCTTCCAGCATTGATTTAAGTCACTCTTTGATTCACTTTCTTGCTGTTTTGCCCTAAATGCAACACACTCAGCTCCAGTCAACACAGGATGATGAATACACGTCTGAACGAGTGGAGGCCAGTTTTTAGATTTTAATGGTGAGAAGCAAAGTGTTCGCTCCTCTGTTCCCACTCTGCTTTATTTATTTCCAGCCCGACTGTCTTTCTGCACTGTCTTTTTACGGCTCTCCCAGCTTGTGTCTTTATGGAGCCGTAGGAAAATACACTACGTCTCGCTTAATCATCAGTCCGCCGGTGGAGAGCAGCCATTTCTCCTGTGTGGTCCCCGCTGCAGCGTCCTAAAAAACTCCACCGACGCCGCTGGAAAACAGTCATCTCTCTGGCCGTCGCACTCCAGCGACGCTGCGGCACATCACATGTCTGGCTCGGCCGCTGGGAGTGCCTGACTCGAGCTGCGGAGGCGTCCTGAGGGTTCGGTGCGTCAGGGGAGGAGGAGGGTCAGCTGCGAGGTCACCGCCGCCGTCTTCATCGAGGAGCTTCAGTTCAAAACGCCTTTCTGTTGGATGAATGGATGGAAGTCTAGAAACATCTCAGTGTCTGATGGATTTTCAGATTTGTTGGTGTAAAGAATGTGCAGGTGCGTTTCAGGTGTCACAAGTGGAGGAGCCGCAGGACACATACCTCGCATGCTACCTCGCGTTATGACACATACGTATTGCTGAGCTACTGGGTCAACATTTGTCAAACCAGCTTCAATATGAGAAAAAGTCAAAGGGCGGCAGTGTTTGACTCTGACCGAAATAAGGCTGCTTTTACCTGCACGTACACCCATGACAAATCAGCCAACTTTTATGGTGTCAATACGGGTCCCGTATGCAGAGCGCCTCCATCCAGTGATAGATTGGCCCAGTGTTCTGTAGCAGATGTGACATGAGTGGACAGATTGAGACGGTGCCAGTTTCTTAATGGATTGCCTTAAAATATGATACCCAGTGTGGTGAAAGAGGCACTTGGTCTGTTTATGATTTTAAACAACTGACCATTGTCACCCTCTTCCTCCGACTCTTCCTGTAGTGAGTGTGTGGGGGAGGGGGCCTTTAGTATTTAACAGCACTGAGGAAAGTTTACTTTTATCTTATATCTTCATTGATTAATATATATATATTTTTTAGATATTTAGTACAAGTCCTGAATTAAATAACAAAATACGTAGTGAGTCAAAACCGTATTCTGAAGAAGACATTGGTCCGATTATGATGTTTACATGAGCTTCTAATGTGATATTCAATTCATTTCTATTTACATCTTAAAATTGGTCGTCTAAGTCACACTCTCAGTTGCAACATTTTTCGGAAATATTGCTGTTGCCATGTTTATGTCATACTAAAACTTCCCTTTATCAATTTCCCTTTAAACACAAAGCATAAGTTAGATTTATCCCTCGCCCCAAGAATGAGACTTCTTTAAGATGTATACATGTCTATATAATGTGGCATGTGGTTGGAATACTTCATTCAATTATTGCCTATAAGTATGACGAAAGTTTGCAAATAAACAAATGTCATTTCGGAGGAACTTGCTGAAAAAACTGACGTCATTCTTCTTGGGAGAAAAGTCTCTAAGTAATACATTTGTTTAAAAAAATGAACTATTTCCCAAAGCTCCAGTGGAAATATTGTAATGCTTGTTTCGTCTAATAAACAGTTAAAGATTCAAAGATATTCAGTCTGACATTATAAAAAACTAAAACAAGAAAACCAGCAACTATCTACATTCAAGAGCCTGAAACCTGGATTTTGGGCATTTTACCTACAAATGACTTCAATAAATAATCAGTTATCAAATAGTTAACAACTGATCGTCTAATAAGTTAATTGACCAATCACTTCAGCTCTAGAGACAATATCTGACAGCTGAGTACATACCCCCAGCAACATACTACATGTGTGCCTGTGCGTGTGTGTGTGGTGTGGACCTGATCATGAAGTTAACGGTGTGTAACTGGGATCCAGGACCGATACTCTGCTGCAGCCAGAGAGCAGCTGAGTACATAAAACCCCCCTGAAGATCTCCAAAACAATGACACTCCCATCAGCGAGTGTTTAGTCTCTCTCTGCACCCTCACGTCGCTCGAGGAGGCGTGGGAGCACTGAGCTGATCTGTACGACACGTCTCCTGGAGGTCAAGAACATCCCCAGCAGCAATAAAAGCATCTGGTTAAGGATCGTTTTAGTTCATTTACTTAAAATCATATTATGTGAATGAAGAATTCCTGTCTTATAGTTCCTTCTACTTTCAAAGTTAACCTTTGGCTTCTAGAATCACAGTTCAAATATAATTTTTCAAAGTATTTAAACTATTCAAAGTTCTACGACAGTATAGTTTTTGTCATTCCCCCAATAAGACACAGTGCATCTATGTGCAGCACTTCCTCTATGAACACTTGGGCATGCAGAATGGGGAAGACTGGGATTGAACCACCGACCTTCTGGTTAGAGGATGACCACTCTACCCCCTTAGCCACCGCTTTATTCACTATTGTGCATTGATTATATGCCAGTCTTTAACTTTTCTTTAACTTGAAAACCTAAACTGTTTTGCCAGGTTGGACTTTAGATACAGACCTTAGCTTGATTTTGAAATGTTTGTACTCCTTGTATAAGTTAGCAAGTGTTCACAACTTGTGTCGCTGCCCCAAGTGGCCAAAACATCCGTTATCACAGGTTGAAGACACAAAGGTCTCATAGACTTTACCAACAAAACCTTTTCCTCTTATTTTTTTTATTAACATCAACCCACTGTAAACAGACAAATGCATTTTCGCATGTTTTTACATCGTCCAAAAGTTGGGAACCAAGAAGTAAAAGTTGCCACAGTTGCATTTATTCACACAAAATCCCTGTAACCTGCAGTGTAGAACATTTGTCTTCTATTTCTGGCAATGAGAGTAATTACACGTGTACTGTCAACGTGTTCTTTGGCGTATGGTGAACAGGTGAACTCGCCCCCATCCTCCGTCTTCAGTCGTACTCTCTTGAAGTCTGTCTGTGTGGAAATCAGGGCCCTGGGGAAGAAAAACTTTGAGTTATGGTGTTTTAATTACCTTTGCCAGACATGTGCCTTTGTAATCCTTCTCCTGTACGACAAGTTTTCTTATATTATCTGCAGCATCAGGAACTTTTCCTCCTTGGATTTTATGCCAAACTCTCCACTGCTGTCATCTCCGTCTCCATAGCTACCGTTGCTTCCCGCACTCAAGCTTTCAATATGCAAATGCACGTGTGCAACATAGCTGCCACATTCAAGCATCATCTTGTTGGGTTCTTTAAATTCACTAGATTTATTTGGATTTGCCCAATAAACACTCAAGATCTGCACCAAAATGGGTCATGCCCCACCCCTCCATGAAGTCTCATGGAAATTGACTTGTGTACGTTTTGTCATTCTGCTAACAAACAAACTTATGCAGAGGAAAACATAACCTCCTTTGCAGAAGTTTATTATATTTTAATAGTTTTATTCTGGATTATTTGGCTCCTATGCCAACAAATGTCTCTGACCTCATAAAGTCATAAGTCTAGGATTTAAATATGCATTGATTAAGCAACTTAATCGTCATTTCACGAGTTTTCACACGTTTCCAAACTTTGTCTTTGGTTCTGCTCCCACTGTGAAGTCTGAGCTTCAGTCTCAGTCTCTTCCACAAATGAATCCTCTGGTCCCCTGCCAGCCGTCTCTGTCTCCATCTCTTGTGTCTCTCTGTAATTTGGAGGCCGTGTGCTGATGTGAGAGGGCAGTTGTTGTTTCTTGCAGTCCAGCCTGGCGTCCCCCTGCCTCTCCCATACATCCCCGAGCTTTTCCAGGAGGCTGTTTATGTGTTGAGTGCAGCTCTCCGTGGAGCTTAAGGCCTAATGGAGTGTGAGAGAGGGGCCTGGGCTTCTTCAGCTTGTGCTCAGCTGTACAAACACGCTGCCACGCCGCCGCTCTCACTCTCTCTCTCTCTATGCTCGAGTCACCGTTTCACCTCTACTCCTGTCTGTCCATCCATCTGTCGGCTTCATTCACGATCTGTCACATCATCACTGTAACGTCTTTTCTTTCCTTCTTTCGTTCTTCATTTCTTTCTTCCTTTCTTCCTTTGTTTCATTCTTTCGTTCTTTCGTTCTTTCGTCATTTCTTCCTGTCTGTCTCAGTCTCTTTCTTTAATTAAGCCGTTTAAGTGACAACTTTTTTCAAGATGCTTCATTAAGACATGCCATGATACGTGCGTGATATTCAGCATCCTTTATGCAGGACTGAACAGTACATGATTTTAACATTTAGCATTTCTAACCGTCCCATTGACCTGCCTCCTCCTCCTCCTCCTCATCCTCAGTGCGAAGGGAGAGCAGCTCAATCATCAGTGATGGTTCTAGATGACCCGGCACGTTTTTAATAGACTCACTTGTTGTCATACCCTAATGGTTTTTGGTGCAATCAATAACATATGTTAGAGCGGATTAAATTATCATTATTACAACCAGGATCTAAGTTTAATAGTTTTCTCTGTACAGTTTATTCACCAGCTTCTTTGCTGGAGAACGTCGGGCTTCATTTGAATAACCCAACTAATAGTCCTGGTTCTCACCTCGATCTTTGACTAGAAAGATCATTGTGTGCTGCTGCCTATAGGGGGCACTATCGGTATCGTATGTATATTTTATGTCTGTTGAGCAGTTTTTTTTTGTTGGTTGGTTTGTTTGTAAGCAAGAAGTTTCCACCACGTAACTTGGTGTAAGGATCCAGATCAGGGGGCGGATCCTGGATTAGTTTTTTTCAGCTTCTTTAACATTGCAAGATGGTAGGAAACGGTATTTTCAACTATTTCACTCATTTCTCAGGGAATCATTCATGGATCTTGATCTTGAAAAAAATCTGGCATATTTAGGAAACTGAGATCTATTAGTGTGTGAAAATCCATGCAACTTGATTGAATTTAAAGGGGTCTATGAGGCCTTGACGGAGATATGAGCTCTACCGAGTGCCATTCTAGTTTTTTATGTCGAGCATATATGGTACAGAAGAGACCACAGGTTTACACTGGTGAAAGAAAATCCTCATACACAGTCATATATCAATATTTGACAAATGACAGTGAGAGGGCGTGACAGGACGCCTGCATTAACAGGAAGTAAAACCCTGCAAAGTTAACTCCTGACCCCATGACCCCATATGTGTTAATGAGTCACCAAGGAGTCCCCATGTGTTTGTGTGTGTATTCATACTGCCATCCTCCATGTCCTGCGCTCCCTCCTGCCCCCGCAGCATTAACGGACCATGTCGTGATTAATTGTTGCATCATTATCCGCTATCCATCGCTACAACCCCCGCAGACACACGCTGCATTCCCAGAAGTCCGTGCTCTGCAGCGAGCGCGGCTCTGCGGAGTGGAAATCTCCAAGGCTGCGGCTCACCGTCCTCCAAAGTACAAGCACCTGAAAAAATAAGCTAGTCTCCACCGGCTTGTCCAAGTGGAGGCACCGCGGAGTTAAATATAGATGTAATATCCCTCCCTTTCAGCTGAATCCAAACAAATTAAAGATGTCTTTCTTGCAGGAAGGTTACCGCAGAGGGGGATCGTAAAAAACAGAGGGAAATACGCAGAGTGTTGCGCGACACCGACATCTGAAACAAAACCCTTAATGGAGCTTTTACGAAAGATTAATTATGTTATTAATTAGTTTGGACGCAGTGAAAGCTGCTGCTGGGATTGGCAGTCTGAAAGCTGCTCGACAAGCAGAGCAGGTTTCGTTCAAGCACTTAGTGGGTAACAGAGGGAGCCCAGCTCAGATGTGGCCACAGTGGAGTGCTGGTGAGTTCAGCAAAATCCCACAGTGGCTCAGTAAATGAACAGAAAACAGAAGCACATGGACGGATTCCTTAATAACCCGACCTTCTCTAAATCCAGAGACATTTCGCCAAACACTGCGGTCGTGCAAAAACCTGGATCTGGGTTTCTTGTCAGGTACAAATCAAAAGAGGCTGTTTCATCCTCTGTAGTTATTCCTACAGTTTAAGAGAGAGATTTTACTTGTCAGGAAATACACATTCTATCATTCAAAAAATATCTAGACACCATAATGTCCATAATATAGTTATTAGGTTACTGACAGTTAGCTGGAATAAAGACTGACAGTAAAGACTGGAAATGGCTTTAAATATTCCTGAGTCACATTTGTTTTGCTGATTCATGTTTCAGTTGTTAAAAAATGTATTAATGTGCTGGATGTGAGACTCAATGTACATCCTTTACCAATATACAAGTGGAAATCAAGTCTCGACAACATAAACATCATTATCATTATTTGGAGTTTGTCTACTTCGAATTTTTTTAAGTTTACAATTAATTCATTAATTTGATTTAATTGCTTTATTCATTGATTAAAGTCTAAAACACACCCTGTTGAGTTAACTCAAATATACTAGTTGCTCATATTCATATTTACTGTGAAGTAGAAACACTTATTCTAGCTCTGTCCAATAAAATTCACCCACCACCTCCTAAATTCAACGTTATAATCTGTAGATAGATAAAACATGTTGTGGACTCCAGGAAGTTTCTGATCCGAGCCAAGAAAAAGTCTGCAGTGGACTTTCCGACTGGAAAAACTGCAATTTGTCATTTTGACTCGTTGTTTTTTTGTCCAGATAAACAAACAAGATACAGCATATTGATATGTGAACATAAGAGATGCTGATAGGTTGATGTTATTACTGTCAACCTCACAGCAAGAAGGTTCTTGGTTCTAATAGCAGATGTCTGTCTGTGAGGAGTTAGCGTGTTCTCCCCGGGTCTGTGTAGGTTTTCTACTCCGGCTTCCTCCCACAGTCCAAACACATGCAGACTGGGAGGGGGGGTGCTGCAGCTGTATATTTACCAGACAGATATCTGAATGGAATCATCTCATCTAACGTTCAGCAAGAAATCAAATAAGCATATTTCACTATTTTAACTACGTCATTAACTTCCTGTGTGTCTCAGAGCAGTTTTTTGTTTAAATCTCATACTTACAAATTATAGAACTGGATAAAACATACGCATATGAAATTATAATTTTCAACACAGTAACCAAACTTTTCATCGGAATTAACTAAAACAACATTGACATGTCAAGAGTCCATGTAAATGTGGTCAGACGCTGCAGTTAAACACCTGTTGTCTGAGTTTTCTGGTCAATCTTTTCTCCATAGCGAGTGTCCCTCCGCCCACAGTGAGAGGACTTCTGCAGTAATTGCAGAGGCGGCTCAGTGACCAAGGCGCACAGATTCCCCCTCGCTGACAGATTCACTGCTTCATAATGATGCATTACAAAGAAAAACACGTTTGAAGTCACATTAATCCTCCGTGTGTGCGTGCGTCATTTAAAGTAACTCCATCCAGAAATGTCTTTCACTCCCAATATAGCTCATAATGGAGCATTTTCATGGTACTTGTTCCATATTTTCCATTTTACAGTACATGTCCCCTCCGTTTCTCAGACTTCATCACATCTTCATTGACATGTTTTTTGCTCAGGCCGCGAATGAAGCAGCAGGAGCTGAGAGTAATGGTTTGTAAAATGAAATCCGATTCAGCACATCAGTACTTTAACAGTTTTATGAACTCATATAAATGTGTTCCTAAAAGCAGATGGAAAACCAAGGCATAGAATAGAATGGGTTTATGAATAAAGAATATTTATGAATGCAGCAAACAGCTTTTGACACTCAACAGTAATTTTACTCTTCAACACGTATTTTCAAATTAAGTGGCTGAATTTCTTAGATGCAGAAATTTGATTATAGAAGGTATTTTCTTAAGCTTAATAAACCATTTACATATTTTACATTTACCTAACTGTAAAATAAATTGTGGCAAATCCGTTTTTGTTTTGTACTTTATCTTGGAAAAACAAGGTTTACACTGCTAAATTAAATCTACTCTTAAAATGTAATTTTGCCCAAATCAATGGCAAAAAACATTTAAAAGAACCAAATGAAAGCTCATAGTCTTTTCTTCCTTGTCTCCATCGTCCCACTGCAGTGCTCGGTACATGTGTGGGACAGACACCAAATGAGTGCAACTGGACTATGGAAGTTTAAATATGTGTAAAACACTTAACACATGTCTTGTTAAGGCCAGTTTGCTGTGCAGGATGTAAGGGTCATCACTGTTTCCAAGACAACAGGACCTCTGTCACTCCAGCTGCTGGAGCAGCCACATTGTTTAAAACAGTCATCAGATCAGGGAACACACACTTAGACTGACACACACACACACACACACACACACACACACACACACACACACACACACACACACACAGACTAAGTGGGAGCATGCACCTGGCGTAATCACAGTTTCAATAAACTGGATGGATAAATACTAAATTATCCGAATCTCGTTTAGAAACTAAAATGTAGACAAAATAAATAATGGTATCAGCTGCTCCCCTTATATGGAAAATATGATCCATAGAAATCCCTCTGATACTCATTGAAGAAGTCCTGTAGTTCTGTGGATTTTCCAGACAGGGTTTCTGGAACGAGCTGGTGCGATCACATTTGTTATGTCCATACATCCATTCACTTCCACTGTGTTGACGTGACAGCTCTCAACACCTGGACTAACAAAACCAAAACTATTGGCCAGACAAGTTAAACTATGTAATATAGACAATCTGACAATGTAAAAAAACTCTTAATATGAGTAAGATCCTGAATGCAAAGTTTCATTTAAAGTCCCAAAACTATCAATATGAAATCACAAATTCTCCAGAAAATGTATTACATTACACTCAAATTACAAGTTCATTATTAGTTTTTATTTTTAAACATTAATCCTTTAAGTATTTAAAACAGTTAAATGCTGTTAGTGTAGTGGTGTAAAAGGTAAAATATTTCCCTAGTGTAGTATAAAGTATAGTGATAAATAGAAATACAGTAAGTAAATATAAGTATCTCAGAATTGTGTGTAATATTAATAACTCTTTTATTTATATACTGGAGCCCTTCTCTGGATAGTTACAAACTGCAAAAAATTATTATAAAACAAAATAAACCAGTATAACAATAAAAAACGTACATGAATAAAACAAAAACAGGTTAAACGTTAAAATCTAATAGAGGGTTTTCTCATAAAAGTTTTGAGAAGTAATTTAAAAGGTGCTAAAGACCACCGACTCCAGGGCTGTGTGCTATTTAAGATTCTAATTATCTGTAAATTAGAAAACAGTATTTTCATCAGCAGAGTAAACGTTCCCTCTCCACCAGTTCGTGCCCTTCAGCCTCTCACCCTGACTCCGAGCTGCTGTACTGTACATCCTCCACCGTGCAGAGTGCAGCAGCTTCCAGAGGAGGGCACTCCGCCTCTGAATATCCCCGTCCAGCTGTAACAGAGCTCTCCTTCTCCTCCTCGTCGCCCCACAAGAGCCCCTCAGTGTGACAAGTTTACATAGACCATCTGCAGACCTCCCTACCACCATAAAAACACTAATCACAAGGTCATAAAATGCGACTCCATAATGACACCCAGAATGCAGCGAGGGTACGTCTTAAAACGCTGGACTCAGTGCAGTGCAGTGTGTACGCCAGCGAGCCACTGTAGTTATATATATGAATGTGTTTATTGATTTAGTTACTAATATGAATTTATAAATGGTTTTTAAAGCTGCTTCGGGCAACTTTGCAAGGTGGTAGTGAGATGTAAGTGTTTAAAAATGTCAGAAGGGGGTGGCACCGGCGATTCATAAATCCTTTACTAAGTTCAAGTCATTTCCAACTTCCCAGAATCTCACCAGTGATTTACTGAAAGCTGAGCAGCACTGAGCTGGTAAAGCCTTTAGTAATGTGTAAATATGCTGCTGCAAAATGGCTTTAGGTAAATGTGGCATGTTTATTTTTACCCGCATCACAGCTTAATTACTGATTAATCTGCAAATATTTATTTTTCAATTTTCATCTATGAAACTTTAAAAAAATGTGACTCAAGATGTTTTATTAGACCGAAAGTGCACATGCCCCAAAATATTGACTTTGCGATGATCTACAACAATGAAAAGAAGAAAATATTCTTTGACTAAAGTAATTAATCAATTATCAAAATAGCAATTTTTTCTGTCGATTGTTGAGGCCAATTAATTTATCAACTAACTGTGTCAGCTGGAATTTACATGTATAACATATACATAGAGATATTTCTGTCAGAGGGCAATTTAGAGTGAGGGGGAAATATCCATTTTTACCAACCTTACAAATGTTTGCATAACATTATTGGCTTAGTATTTAGTAGTGTTGCCTTCAAGTGGGGTTGTGTCCAGGGTCGTGTTCACGATGAGAATCCACATGAAAACTCTTCTCTTGGGGTATTTACAACCGGGACCTCGAAATGTGCAGAAAGAATTTGCTGACGTTTCAGAAATGTCAGTGGAAGTAAATTTTCCATTGATTGATAATAGTATCCTTCGTATACATATTTGTATAATGTTTCTGCAGAATTTTATACATATGAGGAAAATCTTTCATTATGCATTACCTGCATTAGGTTACCTGTGTGCAAGCTAGCTCATATGTTAGCATCTCTGGCATATATGCCAACAGTGATGTCAGCGTCCATGTTGTCCAGCAGCAGTGTTCTCATGACTTACCATCATGTGCACGACTTCACACATTGTCACCATGAGCTCACGAGTTCCATTTGAGACACAAGTTGTTGTTTTTTGGGGAGAAGTGTTCCACATTTACATAATTACGAGCATTTTGATGGATTTAAATATGAACCATATCCCATATTACCTCTAATATTTGGTTTGTCAGTTTACTAAGTTAGATATTCAAAATGTAAATCAGACAGCTAGTAACTATAAGTAATCGACTGCTGCTTTATAACGATGTTGCAGAGAAGAACTTCAGTAGTAGAAAAGGGAAGTTGAAAAAGACTCATGAAGACAGCAAACTGACTCAGAAATATCCTGCTGAGATTAGTCATTATATTGGCCGTAACAAAGTGCATATATCAACTTTGTATTTTCTGCAAAATTACTTATTGAAAATTTACTGTGGCCACAAAATGCTCCCGTAACCACATGAATGTGTGGTAACAGCAGCACAGAGGGGAGCGTCCATAATAACGACAAACGGTCACTCTGTAGCTGCAGAGCAGCTTCCTAACAGTAGCTACTTTAGACGAGTGGTCAAACTAGAACAATTAATGCTGCAGCGTGTGTTAGTTCAAGTGTCAAGTTACATGGTCTCATTGCAACAATATGTTGGATTTGTAAAACAGGCTCGACTGGAGTTAGAAAAATATTTCTTCATTTACAAAAGCGTGACCTCAACATCTGCCTCTAGGAGCGAACTCTTCCTCTCTTGTTCCTCGTTCCCTCAAAAAAAGCTAAAGCAGCGGGAGAACAGTTGACAGACAACCACCGCGGAGCCAGAATTTATTTCAACAACAAGCAGACACATTACGGGAAATCAAACGTGGTGTGATATTATCGCGGTGAAATCACCCTATACCACCCACTTTGTTCCCATGCGCAGCGGGATACGCTCAGAGAGGGAAAGTCGGGGAAGGAGGAGAGGCCTTCTGGGGGATTGTTTGGAAGTGAGGGTGCTCGGCTCGTCGGCAGGCCGCGATCTCAGCGGGCCCGGTGAACGGGCACTTGTCATCTGGAGTGCGAGGCAGCTGGGGTTATCCTCAGAGACACGGCGAGGTGAAGTGGGTGACCATGTTTGAGGTCCGCCCAGCTGTTATTGCCCCTAATATTCAACAGATGTCTGGGAGCCCGGCCCGCTAAGTCCTCGCACATGCCGGAGCAGCGAAATCAAAGACCCTGCAGCCGCCTGAGCACCGTGACACACACACACACACACACACACACACACACACACACACACACACACACACACACACACACACACACACACACACACACACACACAGCTGTTAGAGGGTCCACACACTCTAACAGCTCTGTGTGTATTAAATCACTGTCATTAACCATTTAGTCAGATGATAGAGGCAATTAAGATCAGTCTTGATTTCTGGAGGCAGGATCAGCACAGCACAACAGATTGTCTCACACATTTCATCTGGAAAATTCTGCCTGGATGTGTCTAATCGTCAGTAATGTGAATGTCTTGGAAAAATATTTATCGAGATGCTGCGTCATTTCTTGAGCAGATGGCAGCTGGAGGGTCCACTTCCATGCAAACACATTCCCGAGCAAAAATAAATCTTATCATATCATCTCTCATATTTTCACCTTAAATATGTTTGTAATGGCCGTGTCCCTTAAAACAATATTTGTCACACTTTGCCTGGTTATCGTCCTAAAAATATTGCCCCACATTCTAATCCTGTCAAGACCCCCTTTCAGCGAGAGAAACCCAACGCTTTCAAGCATGCGAGCGAAAAATCAAGTCAAATAAAAAGCTCCACTGTGTCGGAGCACATAATCCATGCAGAGGCTCTCATTTGAGGGTGAAAATAAGAAAGTGGAGAGTTGCTTTGCTCCAAGTGGTCACAAGGGGGTTGAGCGTTTTCGAGCTCTGGGCTCACGCAGCTCGCTTACTTTGGAGCGCACTTCAGGGAAGGCAACATTAGATATAATGAAACATTCAGTGACCGGCCCTCTTTCCAGCCTCCTTGCTCCTTCGCTCCCATGGAGGATATTCTGACTGAAATCTTTCTGCAAGCTGTTAGAATGTGTCCAGCTTACACCGTGCCAGAGCAACACGGGGAGATAGGAGGAGAAAAACACTTGACTTTCAGTTTTTCACGCAGAAAAGTGTCTGAATCCTGCAACAACTCTTTGTTTCCTCCTGTGATGAGCACGTGTGCCACAGTGGGGAGAAAACAGCCCTTTCTGCAAAATTCACGATTGTGTAGTGCTGCAACCATAATTCTTCATGTGTTGAAGCTAACGTCCTTTGAATTCCCCCATAAGAGCTAAAGCAACTAAAATAATGTCATATAGCTTAAGTATAGACTATAACTTTTTGACAACACAAAGAAGGATAATGGATGTTGAAGTTGATTAAAACTGCACCAGAATGAGTATTTCATCTTCCATTTTGTGACCTCGGAGTTGCTTAGCACTTGCCTCACATATTTGTGCATGGAAAGGGGAAGTATAGAGTTTCATGATGCTGAATTACTGCAGGGGAAGAAGTTCACATGTGATGTTTTCCCCTTTTTTCCCCTCCTCAATTAATGCCCTTTCCCTGGTTTCCGTTGTGGTGCTGCGTGTGTCCCACACTTGGCCACAGCGCCGGCCGTGGAGACACTCCCAAGTATATAAATTCACTTACCGACTCTGAGACACATTGATTCGTACCCAAATATCCAGTCAACTGTGAAAAAGATAGACTCCACAAATCGAGCCCTGGCTCTTAACGAGCATTTCTTGCCATCTGAAGAATATATTCATGATTTTAGGACCTTTTATGAGGAAGGTGATGGCAGATTGACACCAGATGTGTCATAAATTATCAACACAGAGATGCCAAGCTAAACAGTCCAGCATAAATACACAGCGACTCCAAATATACTCGCTTCAGATTCAAATACTGCTCGACTGTGTGGGTCTATTTCAAACTACTCTGATTCTGTAAAAATTCCTAGAATGCTACATAACATTCAGACAGATACAAATAACATGTTGATTAATCATATATCAGCAAATCAATATTGATTTACCACTCGTTTAAAAAATGTGTTTTGCTCATTGCAACATTGTAACATTCAGTAACATTTTATCTCATAACTGAATTTATACGGTACATAAGAAACATGGAGCAGAGACCTTTCACTCCAGGTTGCAGTGGAATAATTCACATTCACATTTTAGTTTATTTTATCGTTGTAACTCAGTATCTGTTGTTATAATTTGAAAAATTATTATGAAATTACCATGGCTTGAACAGTCAATCATTTACTGACACAAAACTAATCTAAACTTATTTACAGTCACATTTTAACGAACAAATATAATAAACATTTTTAAGAAAAACTAATCAAATGTCACTAAAGATGTGTAAAACTCAACAAATGTGATCAATAAGCGGAAGGAACAGTTTTCTGGTTTATTCTTTTGGGTTAAAACTAAAACATTAGTTGTTTATGTAAATACACAACTGTATGTTATAAATATTGTAAAGGTCCCTGATAGACATATGTGATTTGAGCCATATAAATAAAATTGACTTCTGTTCTTTCTATTTTCAGTCTAGCAACTTTTAATCCAGCAAATATTTACATCATTTAATTCTAAAATAGGTAAAGGTGACAACCTAAACTTTTCAGAACAATTGCACACAGATCCATGCTAGTTAATTCTACACGTGAGGTAAACTTGGAGGCAAGGTCGTTAATTTTGTGAGGGCCCTGAACCACGGCACTTAAATCTCAGAAAACCTGCTCATTCAATTTGAATAATCCCTGTGACTGACCCCACGGCTGGTGAACACAGTTTTTATGTGCAGAGGCTCCGATGACGTCTCCCAGCAGGAACGTGTCCCCCTAGTTAGTTAGAGTGCCAGACACTGGGCAGTGTAAGTGAGTGTGAACGTAAATAAACGCCATTATGCCAGCCATCTCCTCGGCTCCTGTCACACACTCGAGGTAAACACAGAGCTTCCTGCAAAATACTTCTGGTGCTCTTGCAATTAGATCAGCCACAACAGCTCTAAATCTTACGAGCTCCGTGGCAAATGGCGAAGACAACAAGGCTGTCCAATAGCACGCAGAGGAGGGTAACCGACAGGGAGGAGGTCAATTAATAAAGACTGTATTTAATATTTGTCTAAATACCAACACAGCCACATACAAGCACCATGCGAAGTGGTCGACATGAACTAATGAAATGTGACAAACTGTTTCCACACAAGCACCAAGGTGTTCCCACCAGCACACACGCATGTTATTTACGTGACCATGAGGTCATTGAACACACCAGAGGAATTCCAGCATGGAACTGAGGGGATTTCTGTACGGAAACAAAACAACAATGTTTACATGTTAAATACCTAAAATACCCCCAATGAACACCTTCACACACTGAGTCTAAGTATCGCAACACATTATATTTCTACACAGCTCGTTTATAACAGCAATTACATAATGGCCATACTGAACGTGTCAGTACATTTTTATGGACAATGTATTTTATAGTTTTAATTGGAAATTAAACATGACTTTGCATCTTGAGGCATCTTTTACATTTTAAATTGACTTTTATCCAAATCCGAAACTTTCCCTTCACCTAAACTTCACCTCCAGTGTCAAAGTCCAGCATTATGAATGTCCTCACCATGGCAACCAGATTAGAGTGACGTAGCGCGTGCCACCTTGCAGCAGTTACGTTTCCATAATGACCAAAGCTGGATTATCAAAGTGCCCAATTGATCCAGGTCCTCAGACCATCATAATCCATTAAGACCCACAGTTTATTGTGTGGCAAAAACTTAATCTGGTTAATTTATAATATAAATTTGATTTATCAAGGGTTTTAAAGTAAGTCCTGCAAATGTGTCTAATCTTAAAGAAAAATACATCTTAAATGTCTAAATAATAATAATAAAAGCACCGTTCAAAGCGAGGATACCGCAAAGATAAGAAGCAAAATAATACGTTAGCATTTAGAATTAAAATAACACAAATTAATCTATAGAACATAGGAGGCCCACCACTTTATTTTTTCCCAGGCCCCACTAGCAGTTTGTTCTAGCCCTGCTTGTTATGTAGCCGGCAAAACAAATTAGCAGCCGACTGTATTTACGTAATTTCTCTGTGAACTTCTGGCAACGAGATTAAAAATCGATGTAATATACACTCATTTGTGCTGTGACATTTGTGGCCAAACAATCTAAGGAGGTTTTGACAAACGGAGTGCACAACGTGAGTGCGTGTACGAGTGTGCCGGCCGTCCACAGAGAGCAGAGGAGGAGATTCTTGAGGTAGCTGGTTATTCTATGAGGACAGGCGCTCTGACAGGACCACCTAGACCCACTGTTTATTGTTTGAGAAAGTGTTTTGGTGAACAGAAGCCCGGCCCTGCTCTTAAAGATGTCGTGAGCAACCGGCTGAGGCAGATCTGTACCGAGGGAGACAGTGGACGCAGAAAACGAAAGTGGCCGAGGTGTTGGAGTGAGTGCGAGAGGAGAGACGTTACTTTTAGGGGTTTCCAGAGGTTGGAGGAGGGGGAGGGGGGCTGGTGGTGTTTCAGGCCAAGAGGGCACATGGGAGCCGTGGCCTGAGGATGGATCCCAGCTGACCCCCTCCTAGGTGTCAATGTTATGACATGTGTACCGCTTCACTGTTTTCTCTCACAACAAGAGCACTTCATCTTCCAGGGTGGCCGAGCTTCATAAAAAGAAAAAGAAGCTTGATTTACATGCCGGGGACCAGACTGTCCACCTTCTCCTCTTCCTGTTGCACTTACGTTTCTCTTCCTGTGGGCCTGGGCTCGACCGTCAGGGGTGATAAATAACCGCAGAATGGAGTGGGGAAAAGGTTGAATTCCCACTCCAACGTACACCCAACAGAGGAACGCCCTTTTTTTCTGGGGCATGCTCAACATCATAAACGTTCCAGCGCTACACAGAGGGTTAATGTAGGAGATAATCGGCCCTTTTGGAGAACAATCGGAATGTTTAGTCAGTTCAGCTTTGGTATATCTACCATGACTGTTCCTCAGATGTGAATCACCGCGAGTACATTGTTACTGTAATGACGACTTGCACTAAAGAAGAGTGTGGGGGGGGGGCACGCTTGATGTGGGATCACAGCGACATGCCCAGAACAAATACAACATGGAGGGGATTTTGGATGTCCGCTCTCTCCTCGCACGGGGGAGGAACGCTGCATCTGGAAAACATGAGGGCGGTTAATAAATATCATACGGCATCTTGAGGCTGAAGACGACTGCGGTTGTCGCCGAGGTTTCAGGACATGATATTTATTGTCATGCGTAATGAGTCAGCAGGATTCATTCACATGTAAACCGCTCTGCTCAGTATCTGAATGTTTTAAAATATAAAAAATGAGTCCTGCGTTTGTCTGGATGGTTTTTTTTTTTACAGCAAAATTCTCAGTCGCTTCCCAAATGACTCATATTAGAGTTTTCTGACCTGGTTCCCCAATGGTTAAGGTGTGGTTAAGGTTAAGCAACTTGGTTGATTTTAAGGGAAAAAGATCCCCCTTATGATTAAAAGAAACCAATGTTGAGTGGTCGTGGAACCACACAGTCTCTAACATGGTAGTCACACGCTTTGTACGCCCACCCCGGCCTCGTCTCTTAGGACTTCATGTGGCGGTATAATGACCTCACACTACTTCTCTCTTGGCTGCTGAGAGAAGACAGTCGCTATGTGCACAATTACAAGCAGTCGGGACAATCAAGCATTCGAACAGAACAGAACACAGAGCAGCGGCTGAACGGACCTTGTGGGGACGTTACTTTATCAACTGGTGTTGCCAAGGTCAAAACTGAACTTTTAAGCCGGAATAGTTTGTATAGCCCTTAAAGTGCTGTGAAAATAATTGAATAAAGAGCATCTGCACTTCTTTTAAAATGTTTCATCTACTGAAGAGCATCATGAGACTGTGAGAGTCATTTAATGCAGCTAACAACCAGTGAGAGACTGGTTTGGACAGAGGGATTTAAATGCTAGTTTATCTAAAATGGTCCTGTATTTTACATTTTTTAAACCTTCTTGGACTGATGTTGAAATGTATAAAGAGGTTTTGCTGAAATAAATGAAGCTGTAAATGTCCAATGTTTTACTTTATATCCAGCAACATTTTGATTAATTTAAAGTCTGGTTTCTGGCCACCTGACAAAATGTAAGTTCAGTTTTCGCTCCCCCTGTAGCTCTGGGTTTGGTCTCCTCCAACTCCCAAACTAGAAACTAGTGTTTTCTAGCCATACAAGTCGCTGCATGATCTGGCCCTTTAAAACTGTCCGTGTCGAGAATCAAACAGTTTTTTTGAAATAGTTCTTTTTACCGTAAGAGGTACCAGTGACAAGGTCTCTGACATTTATAATGTACATGAACTGACGAATGACCAACTCGACCACACACCACAAACAAGTGTCTCATCGTTTCCTCTCGCTGGATCCAACCGCCGATCATTGTCTCCGACGCTGAGGGCATTATTCAAAGACGGCCACTGTCAGCACAAACATGAGGTCGCCCTTTTAATCAGCTCCTGGTTCACGGGGGCCTCTGGCGCCAGTGAAAGAACCACCCTCTCATCTTGTGGCACAAATAGGGAAGCCCTTATGCCCCGTTGCCATCACCAATATATCCGAACCATGATGATGTTCCCACACAAATATTTCACGTTGTGTGCAGCATCCAAGACTCACAGTGCATGATGGAAGAGGAAACCTGCGTTCTATCACTCTTAATAGGCAGCTGGCTGAAAGTAAACGAGAAAAAGTCTCTTGACGCACGTCACCACGAAGAGTAACGCTCTTAACACCCTTTCATGTAAGTGGAGTATTTCTCCACCAAGCTGTCCACCTCTGAACTTCACCCCCCCGACTCCCAAAGATAATTCAAGTGTTAATTTTAATAGCTATTTCCATTTCATTAATTAAAGCAAACATTGCCCCAAGTGCCTCTCAAAGCAGCCCCACAACATCCAAGAGCGTTTCTTAAATATGTGTAATGTATTCACTGAAGCGTGTTATAAATGAGGTTTTCTTTGCTAAGTGTCCTGGTCTATTTTTGTATGTCAAAGCACATGATTGACTGCACAGAAAAAGAAAACATCTTAATGCGTGCGATGGTCAAGAGTTAAGGTATTTATTCCCATTTGCCAATAAAAAAGCCCTTTTGAATGTGACTTGTATCTCCACTGCTGAACTTTTTCTGCAAAAATGTAAATGTATAAGTGCATAATTTGAGTGCGAGAGAAATACAAACATCTTCAATTATTCATATGATTTCAGCTGCTGCAGCTACATTTGTCAAATGTTTATTACCGTGGTTGAAAAGTAGCTTTCCTCTCATTTCAATAAAAAACATAAACACTGACAGGATGCTCACTCTGAAATGTAGCAGCCATTGTTAACGTTTCATATGTAAATGAAATATTTATCCAGACCAGTTGACTTCCTCAGGTTGACTTAACAAAGGAGAACTCTGTTCGTAACTAATCAATTCAACACCGACATCAAACCAACACTAAAATCATTTAGGACCCATCACTTCTAATAATCATTACGTCGGATATCTCTACATCTATGAGGAAATTCTAATTTGACATCAAATCTCTTATTTACTCGGTGGTTTGTTGAAAACCTGGCGTGAGATACAAGTGTATTTATACATCACATGTGTCAGGTCCAGCTCACAGCAGGGTGCCTTCATTCTATCAAAAGCTCCCTTTTTAGTCTTTTTTTTTTCCCTCCTCTCTTTCGAGTTCATTTTCACGTCCGCAGAGTGTACACTCAGCAAAGCACGTTGGAAGAAAACATTACTGTAAATGACCATCAGGTCGTGTTTTCATTGCAGCCAAAAACAGAAACGCTCAATGAGTTTTACATTTGTCTTGTCAAAATATATGATTGGCCAATATTTCAAGAACATTACCTTCAAATGTCAATATGTACTGTAACACACACCGAGAAGTGACTACATGTAGCTGCTGGAGAACTGCCCGCTCGGAGAAAGTGGTCGAGCAGGTGAAGAAGCTTTTTCCAAGTTTTTCATTTTTAGGTTTAACGTCAAATTCCTGCAGAAGAGTTGCCCTGTGGCGATAATGAGATGGATTTCTCCTCTGGAGTTTGCACTCACTGCCCATGTAAACTGAACACATATACAAACTTAAAGCTAATCTCATGTTGATTTAAGAACTTAAGTTATAAAAACCAACAATGCAGTCACATCATGAAAACGCTAACGAGTAAACGCTCCAAAATCCCCTCATGTCTGTTGGCTTATTAGAGTCAAGCAGCGTGGGACCTCGTGGCGAAGAGTCATGGCTTCCCGCTCTGTTTTGACAGCGAGAGTTATGCCTCTCAGGCACCAGATTCACCACCATGCCTCATAAGCTTGTGGAGAACATTTAGGGCGCCACAGGGGCCTCTTGACCTAAGAGGAAGTCGGGAATATAAAAGGTGACAAATTGGTTTGTAACCAAACAAAGACATATGCACACGCCCCCATGCTGGAACGTAACTGATGACACAAATAACGAACGAGAAACTGTCAGAAAATAATTCTTTTTTTTTTTGCTACTTTCTTTTAATATTAATGCCAACCTCTGGACCTGTGCCACTCCAATTACAGGAAATGTAAGAGCAGTAGGTCTCCCTGCACCAGCTTGTGATGAATGGAGCTCTGTGTGGGGGGAAACCAGCGAGCTCGTTTTAGAGATGCAAGAACTGACCAAGGTTTTTTTTTATAAGTCAATAAAAGGGGTGCGGAGGTGTATTCAGATTCCGTCTGTTTGGGTGCGAGGGTTTGACTATGTGATGGTCATCATGGCACCTGGAGAGGGGGCAATTGAATGTGGTAGAAGTAGTCAAGAGGACTTGTTCATTGTGGTTGGTAGAGAAGCCACTTCAGGTCCATCCCCAAACCCCTCACCACACTATTCAATTCATGAGGCCGAGTCTCTGAGAGCCCCCCCTTGGGATGAATGAGCATGTGCCCCCCTTCTCGTAATTAGAAGTTTCCCTCCACCAGCCCAGATACTTATTCCTCTATCATCCATCATTGGAGGTTGTTTCTCTACTTCTTGAATCTCGACTCCGCAGAAGTTTTTCCTTAAGTCGTACTTAACAAGTATTCCTTTATAGAAGAGTTAGCGCCGCGACGCCAACCTCTCTTCAGCTCATTTCAGTACAGTGGGCGTATTGAATGTAAATGGCTGCGTGTATGAAGATATCTCCGCACACCTTCACGCAGACAAACAGAGCAAACTCCAACATAAAGTGAGACATGCCACTGATCTCCTCCTTCACCCTCTCTGTGTGTCGGCCCTCGGGGAGGCGGGATAAGAATGTGGCCTGTCATTTCATCTGCAGATCACCTCGGTGGTCTTTGGCAAAGCTGCTGTCAGGGAATCCCCCGGTGTGCGGCTGACCTTCTTCCCCGAGCCTCCGCACTCATCTGCTGGGAGCGAAACGGGCCGTGTTACCTCGGCTGGTCCTCCAGGCCGATGAAACCCGAGCAGGTTGCTCACTTTGATCTGAGGGCAGACAGGAAGAAGTGTGGTAAATTCATTACTGCTGAAAAACCGCTTCGTCACAACGCTTTGGTCAAACTTTCACAGTTTTCATCATCATTTGCATCAATAATAACATCCTAGGAGCTAAAGTCAATGATTATCTTAATTATTTGACAATTTTAAGTTCTTAATAATTCAAATAGTTGTTTGATCTATAAAATATCAGGAATCACAGTCTAACAATCTCAATTTCTGTCAAGGTGTCTTCAAATTGTTTTATACGTCTGACCAACAGGGCAAAACCAGAAGATATCAAATGTACTAATAATGAATATTCACATAAAAGAAAATGAAACATACATATTTGAATTTATGTTTAATAAAAGTCTAAACAATACAATTATGACAAAGATTTTGGGAAACTGTTGTTTCTATTGTGTGAATCCTTGAAATACGAAGACTTTTCTTCCTCAGAAAACATTTCAAAAGCAGATTTTTATAAATACATTTGTAACATTTGTACAAGTGTTTATTTTTACATCCATATTCACAAGCTTGCAGACTTCTTCTTTGCATTTATTTGCACATTACACTTTCAACTGTTGATCAGCTGAATATTGTGAAACTGCAGGAATATGTTTCCCTGAGATCTGGACATGCAGAGACAAACCTCAGGTGGGGACCTGTTGGGTTCAAACTAATTGAGAGGATAACCAACTTTATTTGGAAGTGAATGAAAACATGAAAACAGAGAACAGAAAAAGTAGTTTCAAAACCATTGGTTGTAAACATCCATCAGGAGTTTATAGATTACTTCCTATAGTTTAGTAGTTTAAATCATCTGCCTCATGCTTTTTCACCACTGGTCTGATTGTCTCAGCGTTTGTACTTTTTGCGATGTTGGCCAATACGTCTGTGTTCCCTGACGTCAGTTATGACTCTGATGAGAACAACTTTATCATAACCGATAAAAGTGAAGTATAAGAACTCAAACATTTAATCCCAAAGTACCTGCAATGATCTTCCTCCTTCACTTCTACTCAGGGTCTGATGTCACCACCATGGAGTGTTGAAACTTGGCTTGTAGGAGAAGCAGAGGTACGTTTCATATTATGATTCATACTTGACTTTAATATCATATGTTTTACTTCAACCACATTTTACAAGTCACTGGAGCACCTCGGGGTGCTAATTGTTCTTTTTCATTGCAACCTTGACTCAGACTGTTTTCTTTGTCATCCACTGCAGAGGGAGTCGCGCACTGAGAGTGTAGTTTGTGTTACATTCACATTATATGTAATTTATGAGGAAATAAAAAGGCAACATGTCCAGTTGATTCAAGGACACGGCTATCTCTGAGGGCCGAGGTGCGAAGCCAAGTCTTTGTTATTTGCCATCGACTTTCTCCACAGAAACCAATTTAATAATATAGAATTTCACTAAAAATAACATGTTGAAGTGTTTTCACATTTCTGCATGAAGGGCGCAGGCACAGGTCAGACATTAGTCTGTGTGTTTGCTGCAAAAGTAGTTTATTTCTTTTCTTAAAAGGGCTTCATGGAACCTTCTGAAAAAGAAATATCCAGGTAGCTGCAACACTTTAATCCCTTTTTGTGTTTATGTACTTTCTCATTGGGCTAAAAACAGTGTGTGCGTGTGTTTGTGTACTATCTTTTTAAGGACCATTTTAAGCATAGACCCTACAGACTTGGGTTTAGGGTTAGAATTAGGTTAGAGTACGGGTTAGGCATTTAGTTTGGATGGTTAAGGTTAGGGTAAGGGGCTAGGGGATGTATTATGTCAAGGAGTGTCCTCACTAACATAGAAGTACAAGTGTGTGTGTGTGTGTGTGTGTGTGTGTGTGTGTGTGTGTGTGTGTGTGTGTGTGTGTGTGTGTGTGTGTGTGTAGCCAAGGGTCTGGCAGGTCACAAAGGCGGCTTTGTAGAGGAAGTTAATGAGTGTTTTGTGAATGTCTCTTGATGCTCTGCAGCTCTGCAACACCTCCTCAGCGCATCAGCTCTAAGTGTGTGTACATGAGTCCACGTGTGTGTGTGTGTGTATTCAGTACGTGTGAGTGGTGTTTGTGAGTATTTATAACTATTTATATCTTTTAAGCAGTGATTTATAATGTTTGTCCACTGTTTAAGTTTTGGTGGTTTTGATGGTATGTGGAGGTTGGTGGGTGGCGCGTTTTCAAGTTTTTTATTTTACATAAATGCCGATGGCAGAATCCGATGGAAACAACGGAGATTTAACCCAAATGCAGACGTTTCTTTTCATGCTGCACATCTCTACTCCTGTGGTCAAGTACCTTTGCAGTTATTACAGCTTATTTGTTCAAGTGGCGAGGAAATATTAAATATCACAAGTTCTCTGCTGAGACTGGGCAATAATTATCAACAGATGTCTGCCAGTTGGGCAAAGTGTGTGTGTGTGTGTGTGTGTGTGTGTGTGTGTGTGTGTGTGTGTGTGTGTGTGTGTGTGTGTGTGTGTGTGTGTGTGTGTGTGTGTGTGTGTGTGTGTGGTGGCACATTGGACAGAAACTGAGGAGCATGAAAACGGAGAGGTTGTGTCATCATGACGCTGATTGAAGGTTCCTGCTACATCTGTCGTTGAGGGAGAGGCTGAAGAAGAAATGAGACGGAAAGTTTGGAGCGACGAGGCTCCGAGCAGCAGCCATTGGACGCCCTGGGTGACCAATAGTTGGCCGTCCTGCTGCTTGGGATCAGGCTAAAGTCATTTTTTTCCACTTTGGACATTATCTTAACCTTTCCCGCGTCCCTCGGCGGACTAATGTGAACCGTCTGCCAGCGTGATGTGGATTCTTCACCTCCGGGACACAGAGGCAAACATGTGGTCGCAAACAGAGCAAATGGTGTCCACCTTCGTTAAATTGTATTGTCTTTAAAAGTAAATGCATCAGTCACCTGATAAACACTTATAAGTCTTAACAGGATTGATGATCAATTACTCGTTTGTCATTTTCCAAACAAAATATTCACTTGTTCCTGCAGCTTAAAAGAAACGATATGCTGCTTTTAAGTTTAGTTACAATACGTTATGTTATGATCCATTAAGATTTATCTATCCCATGCCAAGGAAATTCACTTTTTACTGGAGAAAACACGTACAAGTTCAAAATAGAACAAGATAGGCAAAGAAACAGAAAATTAAAAATGAAATTAGAATATGTAGATAATATTTACACCTGTCACTACAGATAGAAATATTATTTGCAGGAATTTAGTATCATTATATTGTCTTTTGGGAATCTTTGATGAACCTGTAACTCTTCTCTGAGTAAGACCAAATAACATATGAATAACAAGCCAATTTCCTTAAATAATTGCACGTGTCGTAATTACACTTTATTCTCAATTTATTTTTAAACTGGCTGATACATTTTCACCTTAGAGGCACAAACCAACAAATCTTTAAAAGTGAGCTTATTGTTACACGGCACGCTGCTCTGCTCAGTCGACGGGCTTGAGGTTGTTGGCTCGTCTGCGCTGAGGTCAAAGGTCAGCGAGGCTCAGAGGAATGAGCGGTGAATGACAGGAAGATCCCCCACACCTTCTCCACACGTTCCACCCAAAACACTGACCTCTCTTGTCCCCCCATGGGTGCTCACCCACCGCAGGCATTAGCCACTTAAAAGAAACTCTACACCAGAAGAAGCACATTGCAGCATGTGCCAAATTACATTAAGACGGGACACCGGCCTGAACATGTGTCGATCCGCCGCTCGCCGTGTTCTTTTATCTCCCTGAGACTCACGTAAAGGCCGGTGCGCGTGCTAATCCTGGCTAACTCAATTACAGGTTCAAAGATGGACAAATTGGCACCAGA
The DNA here is from genome assembly GCF_009819705.1 of Hippoglossus hippoglossus. Taxonomy (NCBI): domain Eukaryota; kingdom Metazoa; phylum Chordata; class Actinopteri; order Pleuronectiformes; family Pleuronectidae; genus Hippoglossus; species Hippoglossus hippoglossus. The sequence continues at coordinate 20,753,970 of NC_047160.1, forward strand.
CATTCTGAAAGAGATGTGACATCATCAGTGCAAGTGCAGAGGAGAGCTGCAACCTGTCTGACTTATAGATCAATAACATGCAATCAGTGAGAAGAACTTTATAATGTGGCTTTAGGGCTTCAGCTTTAAATTTAAATCAATAGCTCTAATCAATAATGTATATATCATAAAATATTGGTTTATTATTACTATTATAATGACGATATCACATCATATATATTATAACTATAGTATTAACACCACATCTTTTCCTCTCTCTCAGCTCCAAACTCCCTACCTCAGACAATCACTTGTGCAAGACCTTTAAAGATGGACACGTAGCATGGACTCATGCACACACACACACACGCACCTACTTCTTCTCTAACCCTGTTTTCATTTGGATGTAATCTCATTATTTGCATATTTCTATTTGTCTTATCTATCTTGTATGTCACTATTTTCACTAATTGGAAATTGTTTTGATTGACAGCAATGACATTTACATAATTAGACTTTTCAAAGCGGTTATAAACTGTTATATTCATGTGGCGTTTCAGAGCATCTTGTTTCTCTTCATGAAAGTGGAATTTCGATGGCTGCCATTGACTTCAGATGAACTCAGGACACTATTCTTTGTAGTTTGTTTCAGCATAAATCAACCCTTAATATTGTCATATCTATATTTAATGACTGGCAATGAAATGGCATCGAGCTGGATTTTGTCTATATACCCCTAATTTATCCAAACATTCAACCCTTAGTACCTTTTAACCACAAAGTGACAGAATCCTTTTCTCTTCCCCGTCATCTTTAACATCCCGTCTGCTCATCTCATGTGTGGATGCAACACAAAGCACGCTGTGTTGAACTGCTGCCTGTCCTCTGAGAGCCAGCCTTGCTTTCTTAGCTGGAGAACATAAGTGTTGACCCCAAGTCAGAACCCTTTCTCCCCTGCTGTGAGTGACAGCCCTGCTTGAGTTGTGGACACAGGACCTTGTTGCCCCCAATGGGAAGCAAGGGGCACGCTCCCTCACAACACTGCAGTGTGGGTGGGCTCAATCACGGAGGACATCTTCCACTGGTGGTACAGTACATGCAAACATCTCCAATGTGAATTAGTATATTATGTTACAGTGAAAGCAGCGACCGTTCGGCCGGCAGGTTTTTATTTGTGAAACAGGAATCTAACCGACCCTACCTCTTTAAAATTAGACGTGCCGATTGAATTTCTTGTTTCTTTGCTCTGCAGATTAAGCCCGGTTTGTAAAACAAGAACATTAAATAATCAGTGGTCGATTTTGGCCGTTGAAGAGGAGATCTACACAAAACTCCACCAATCCATAACATCGCATGAAACTCAAACTGACTGGCCGAATGGCTGCCTTTTTAAAACAAGACCACTCTCAGGCCAAAATCATTAGTAAAGTAATCCATCAGCCGAACCCCGACCCAGCGACCCAAACCACAATGTCAGCCAACACAGACGGAGCCATTCACCGTTCACAAGGTAACACGGACCTTATCTGTCGGGATCACGAGAGGATGATCTCACCGCTGCTCAGACAGTGAGTGACAGCGGATGGACTCTCAAGAAAACAAAGTCTAACATCTCAAAGCGATAGGGCGCGTTAACGATGGAGCCGAAAACACTGGGACGGGAACATCTTGCGAAAACTCTGCAACCTTTTCTCCTGCTGCTCTCCGAGCTGCTCGAGGAAACAGCGGTCACACTAAACCGGGTTTTCCTTGGCCAGAACAGAGGAGGCTCGCTGCACACCGACCACTTATTGCACAAGATGCCAGTCATGGGCCGCCGATGTTTTTGTAGAGTAGTTTGGTGAAATGTCAGTCTTCTTCATTTCCCCCCCCCTTCGGTGTATATATATATATATATGCTAAAAAATTTGCCACTTTGTTAGCCCCTGAACCTCACACGTTTACTGGATGTATGGGATTCATATGTGGGCAACTCAGCCAGGGTGCAGTCAGGACGGATTTACTAAAGTATGGAATCGGAAAAAAAGTTATAAATTGACAAGTTTCACGTCGTCTTTTTATGAAAACTATTGTTAAATATAGTATAAACACCATAATGCATCAAATGTAACGATGGAGGCAAGTTGTTTTTAAATCCAGCATCAAGTTGCATAGAGTAGGTATTTAAAGTGGGAGGAAAAACTTTGCCCCTGCATCTCGCCAAGTATGAAGCTGTGTGGTGTACAAACAAATAAGCCCAAACAAGTCCAAATAAAGCAAAGTACTTTGGCTCCATTTATATAACTGGGCCTCTTACAGTTGGGCCGGCCTCCTCTCTCTGACTGGCTTTGATCCGCGCGGCTCTGTGGCGCAGTCGGATCCCATCAGACACGCAGACACAACGTAGATACAGTGCACCTGAGCTTCTGACGCCGCCGCAGAGAAGAAGTGGGGAGATGTGCTGGTATGCAGGAAAAACCAGCTCTATTTCAAGCCCCTCGAAATCGCTGAGAGGGTTTCCTTGTAATCCCATCTGTCATATTTACTCCAACCCCCACACCCCCCCCTGAAACGTTCACGACGGCCCGAGCCCACCCCCTCTTTAAACAAGCCCTCTGGATCCGAATCAAACATCCCGATACGAAGAGGGTGGGGGGTGAAAAAGGCTGCACGGTGTTGATCAGCGCGCGGAGATCAGCGGAGGGCAAGTACTCTCTCGCCAGCCGTGTGATGTCGCTCTGCAGAGTTTTGGTGAATCAGAGCCGGAGGCCTGCCTCTGCGTCCTCTGGGTCCAGCCAGCTCGGCAGCCTGTCAGCCAGTCAGACTCTTAAAGAGGTATTTAAATGTGTGCCTGCAGCAATGCACTCACTCAATGACCTCTTTATTTGTTAAAATAGATTATTTTAAATAAATTACAGAGCACTTTCGCTGAATAAACAGAGACTTTGGGGCTGCGGCCTGCGTTACATACTTACCACAGCCACAGAGATCCTAAATGACTAGTGAGCTGTGTAATCGCCTTTGATTTCACTGATAGGACTCTGATTCTTTGGGTAAAAGAGATGGAGCCATTGAGGAATCTGAAAAGCGACACCACTAAATGGGGGGAAGGCAAAGAAGAAAAAAAGTCTCATGTGGGGAATATGAACTTATGATGTTTCTAACCCGGCCATGTCGACAGAGGAGTCCATTAGAAGAACAGAGGGGAGCTTGAGGGAATCCTGTCATTTCTTCCCCCCGCAGCCTGAGAGCTTTAACACTCCTGCAGCCTTGTTTCGGAGCCATAACGGAGACGCCACCCGAGTGAGGAAAAAACCGAGAGGGGAAGAATCAGACCTCGTTTCTTCTTCTTCTTCCTCTTCTTCCTCTCTCAACCTTTTCCTTTCTTTTGTTCTGGACCAAGCGGAGGTTAGAGAAGAGCAGTTTTTCTCCGCTACATTTCCAGCCACAGAGACTCAGCATTAGGAGAAAGGTATTTTGCATAATTCAAGGCCATTACAAAACCACCACCCTTCCATTTACTAATTAGTCCATTTCCCCACGTGTAGCTGCACTTTTTTTTTTTTAAAGCAAAAGGTGAGAAACACACACTCTCGCTCTGCTCTACGTCTACATGCAGCTAATTTAGTGTGGCAGGGCCCGGTTACGCCAGGATTACTGTTGCTCAGAAAGAAATCTAGAATAATAAAATGACAGGGAAAATACTGACGGCCCGACGCAGAAGAAAAACCATGAAGAAATTAGGTTTGATTAACCTTATGAGTGCTTGTTTCAATTCTCACAGGTCTATTTATTTTCGAACATGTGGTCGACATTCCTTCAGCTGCACATTTCCCGGCACGTCTATTACATCTAATCTGTAAGTGGTTCCAAAAAAATGAAAAAAAAGAAAACTGCATGTATGTGCGCATACGTCATGCAGGCAATTTTGAAAATTGACAATTGAAATGGTAAAATGGCTCCGACTGTTGTTCCTCAGGGTGCAAAGATTATACGTAGTGTAAACTTACATGTCTGTATTGTTTCCCTATTTGCTGTCAATCATAAAGAAGGGCTGCTGGTAACGATTGTCATTTATAATAAGTCTGACAGTTATTTTCACGAAAAATCGTTTTGTCTTTCTTTCTGTTACAATAGTGAGATTTTCAAATAACTTGTTTTATGACTAAGTTTCTGAGTTTCACAATCTCTGAAGTTTTTCTAAACTTTAAAATTTGATTTGAAAATAAACAAAAAACTGATTTAACTTCTTCTCTCATTTATTGTCTGTTAAACTTAATTGTTCCCAAAATGTTTGAATCACCACCACTTTGTCATTTTGACCCCTCGTCATTTAGGGGGTGATTCAAGGTATGATGTGACAAGACAGGATTGTATTTTCCTTTTTTTAATTATCAGCAAGTTTTTTAAGTGAAACCATTTGTAGTAAAAAAGCAAATATTAAACATTTTAAAACTGAAAAATCATTGTATGTGGCAGACATATACTTATTTTTGTTTTATTTTGAAGTGGCATGCAGTAGAGACAGTTGAGCAAGAATGATGAATTAAAAATCTGAGCTACCTGCCAAAGAACAAGAGCAGCTGCTTTAATCATCAGTTTCTACACAGATTGACCAGATACATGAATTCATCTTATGTACTGTGTCTGACAAAATCTATAATCTATAATCTATGGATGGAGGATAGATGGATAGATGGACAGCACACACAGTCAACAGTCCTGTCAACTGAAAATAGTTCACTGAGCTCTTACACCCCATAAAAGTTAGTGGACTCACAGGTTTGGTTCAACTGAGTTTCTCCACTTGTCAGGTTAAGCTCATAAATGTCCCTTTGCATGACGATACACACCTGAAAATCATGTTTTATACATACATGATGCTTTACACATCATAATTGATCCTATTCGTAGTGTCTTTGATTGATAGTGGTGGACTTTCGGCAATTTTCTTTGACCGTGTTTTTTTTTTTTTTTTTTGCAATACCACAAGCGACCACTGAGAAATGACGGACTGATCAGTTAATATATAAATTGTTGCAGGATTATAATATCAAACCGTGTAAAAGTTCAAATATGTTTAGGTGAAAGTTGAACTACAAGAAAAATGTGTCCACTGAAACCCAATATGTGATAAGGTCTTGTTTTTTTTTTTGTATGCTTGTGTGATTACGAATAATTAGAAGGAAAACTTAATTCAACTTAATTCATAAGCCATTAAGTGTTATGAATAGCAATTTCTGTGACTCTCTCTGTGCTCTTTAAGGCCACTCTGAATGCAGCGCACAGAGCCAGCTCAGTTCTCCCTCTTTCTGGCAGCTATAATTGAGCCTAATAGCTGCAGCACAGACATAGGGAACCTCTTTGACACCTAGACCAAATTTTCTAATGAAACGATCAAATAAGCATCATCCAGCCCCGGCGTATCAAAGCTGCCGGCAGCTGGCAGCACGTCACCGTCTGACATTTGGGCTTTATAAGCGCTGCCAGGCCTGTTTCCCTCCATGTCCTCTGGCCTTGTATTAACACTAATAATAGGGAAAGTAAAAGAGATGTAGTGATGAATGGACGAGACTTTTGCCAGCTGCTGAGGAGGCGACGGAGGCTGGATGCATCTGTAATGGAGTGTGACAAGTCGCAGCATTGAGGCCTGTGTGTGTGTGTGTGTGTGTGTGTGTGTGTGTGTGTGTGTGTGTGTGTGTGTGTGTGTGTGTGTGTGTGTGTGTGTGTGTGTGTGTGTGTGTGTGTGTGTGTGTGTGTGTGTGTGTGTGTGTGTGAGTGTGTGTGTGTGTGTGTGTGTGTGTGTGTGTGTGAGTGAGAGAGAGAGATGAGGAAGTGGAAATCTAAAGACAATCCGTATTGCGGCATCATTATTTTGTAAAAAGATTTCAGAGATCCACAATGTATTTGGAGTTGAAATAATTACTTGATCATTGATCAATAATTGCTTTGATAACTTAAATCATTTTATAATTTACAGCTACAGTCTCCTGATGTGGCATTTATAATCAGCTTATAAACAATTAGTAAACTGTCAATAAAGACAATTAAACACAGCTACAGTGTATTACTGCATTACTGCATTTACACAGTGATGTAAAACATAGGATGCTAAGAAATACTCTCGACAGCTAGGTGCATACATGATAGTTTATTATAAACCACTTATTAAAAGTCTGTATCCTGCTTGTGAAGGATAAAATGAAATACTTAAAGCCTTTGGGTATTGATCACTAGAATCTGATATTTTACAATCGTTAAAATAAGAAAATAATTGCAACAATCATTGTTTGTCATTAGTCTTACTTTATTGTCATATTTGCTCCTTTATATTTGTTAAAATATATATTAATTATATTTTTTTTACTTAAAAATATTTCCCCTAACTGAAATGTAGTGAAATGGGCCTCACATCTAAGTGACTAACAACAATGATCAGTGTTTCTTTTCCTCAAGGTCGATCTGGTTCAAGAGAAACTATAATAAAGTGATTTCATCGAGGTTCCTCTTCCTAAGTTTGACACTGGGGCTCCAGCAGGAGTGGTTAGACCTTTGCAGGATTCCCCACGGGAGCTCCGGATGTCGTCAGCCCAGCCGCCTGCTTATTTTTCATGCTCCTATTGGGACTGCACACGTGCAGACCGGTGCCCGCTTTCTTTCCCTGCACTTGTTTGGTTACATTTGACTTTCTGCGAGATAAGAACCAGATTTGCCTCTCGTAGCGTGGAGCAGCCACTGGGTGAGAAGACGCTGACTGAGCGAGAGGCTGAAAAGCGTCTTCCAGGGGGGGCGACTGTGTAGTCTGCTCTATCTCTGCGAGCTCGCCCCTATTATGTTACCTTTCAAGTGCTTTGTCACAGGAGAGAGGGTGAGCTATTCTGGTTTGCTTCGCCTGTGGGCCGACTCCAACAGCCCCAGTGTTGTTTTAACAGCCTTATTTTAACGAGTGTGTGTGTGTGTGTGTGTGTATGCGTGTGGGGAGAATGTTTCCACACGCTGTTTATCTATGGAATATTTTCTGACACCTACTTACACCATTATCATCCCCTTTTCTTGTAAAGGGTAAAGTGCTGCCTCTGCTGCCTGCCTCACGAAGGACTCGCCACCTTTGTCCAGCGCAGTCAGGACGGACGAGCTACAAGATAAAATGGACAATTAGCTTCTGAAAATACAAGAATATTCTGCTTTAAAATCCAAAACATTTTGTTTCCTCCCGTCGTTAAATCAGCGTCTGATGCTGCCCTGTGTTGTCTGTTCGTGCCACGTTTTAAGAATCTATTCCAACATTGAACGATGTGAAAAAATTACTTTTTTCCACGGCCGTCACTGCAGCGGTAACATCAGTGTAGCAACTCCAGAAACACACACACACACACACACACACACACACAGCCATAATAATAATAGCTGGTGTAACTCATCAAACCACATGATTGATCAAACAGAAAAATTTTACTTTTTTAAAAGTAATCTAACGATTGGTAGAAAATGAAAGTAAAAAATATTAAAAGTTGGTTTGAGAGTTTTAACTCAACTCTAATAGAAACCAAATCCTGTAAGGTTGGACAGGTGGGCCGAGCTGAGGGCGGGGCCTGTTGTGTTGTGACATCACAGCGTTACAGAAGTCCTGACAGCTCAGTTTGAGCCTCAGTGTATGAATACGGCCTGTGTGCATTTTTGTGGATTGTGGGCTTTTCACAGTATTTATACAGAACCTGGAGCTGCTTTATGACAAAATACACATGGAAATTTCCTTTCCTACAATAAGGGACCTTTAAAGTGTGGATGCTGTAGTTGGCACTCACCAAACTAATATAACAACTGTATCTTTAAGTAGTTTAATTGCTACATAAGATTCAGGGTAGAGTCCCGAAAAGTATTTTCCGATAGAAAAACCTACAAATGTGTGTGAGCACCATCTACCTGTTATACTTATTGTTTATCGTCAGTGAGGCAAACCAGACGTCCCTGTGTCTAAAGGCATCAAGTAAATCCTCTCGTCCATCATTCATCTATTTCTCTATCTAGTTATTTGTCTTGACTCCTGTTCTTCCAAAGGAAAGTTGTCCCACTCGTCTCTGTTTGGACAAGGCCTCCTGTCCAACACCCTGATTCACCAACAGCTCTGCACAATTAAGCCGTTTTCAGACATAACCTGAAGGTAAAAATCCGGAGAATCCTTTCACACCTGCACAACACAGCGGGAGGTTCTCTGCACAGACGTGTTCACCACAGCAACAAACCCTCCACATTATTAAGGTGCAGCCGACAGAGACAGGAAGTGATGTATTAACTCCACTGCGGAGATCATGTGGTTTCCTTGACAACACACAGACGTGGGTGTCGGCTCTTATCACCACAAACTCTCTTGATATCTTCGTCGGAGTCCTCTACGTGCGTGTCACCGCTTTCTCACCATGAGATGTTTGTTTTCTTTTTGTTTTTTTAACTCGCTCGCAGGGGATCACATCGATATCTCCTGGATTTCTACAGACTCTATCTGCCTGACCTCCTGGTATAAAGTCTGTAGAAATCACACATGCACCTCCTCCAGTGTCTGAAAGCAGCTATAGTGTTCAAACTGGGAGGGATTTTTCCCCAAGCCCCTGCTGCTAACTTCTGTTGCTGGAGGGGAACTGGTTTGTCAGTGGACAGCTAAAGGCAGGAGAAAAACTCTGATACTCTGACATTGACAGAAGTCGTCTCTCTTTTCTCTTTTCTTTTTTCCTCCTCCACTCCTTCTCTCCTCTCCTCACCATCTGGCGCAGCTGCCAGGAGAGGGCTCGGCTCTGACCCCGTTGTCAAGGACACAGATGGGAATTAGGAAAAGTGGACTTGTTTCAAACAATTATAGAAATTACTTTAATATCTTAAAACAAAAAGACGGAGAATATATATTTATTTGAAATGTTGACTGTCAGCTTGAGTTTCCACTGGAGTGTGTGTGTGCGTGTGTGAGTGTTTTCGTGTGACAAACTCCAGTAAAGGATGATGTGGAGATTGTGTCAGCCAGGTGTGTTTTGTATTGGATCTAATCTTTCTGTTTAGTCGCACTTTTTTTTTTTAAATCGAGTCTAACATAAGCACCTGCCTGAGACTTACGGAGGAGCGGGTCCTGACCTCCTGCCTCCAACCCTGAAATGGACACCGGTTAATAGAGACCCGTCTGTTAAATTGTAATTGAATGTTACACGGCACTCTGAACTCAGAATGGTCTTTTTTCTTCCCGTAAGCGTGCAGGATTTAGGCAGACGCTCCAATGACAACTTAATTTCATCACTGAGGAGCACCGCCGAGTGTTTTGGTTCGAGCCTCTCCCTCAAAATGCGGCTCTTATTAATGATAATTGGTAAAAAGGTGACACATGTCTGACTCTTGTTTATCTTACATTTTAGATAATTTGAGGCACACGTTTTTTTCACAAGGACAAATTAAAATTGGAAAAACTCCAGCACTATGTCTTCATTCCTGCAAAAACTAACCGGTGCTTTCTCGTGTTCTGCTGTTATTTCACTTTTAGTTTTTCTGTTTTACTTGAAATACTACAAACACATGTACAACAGGGAGCAGAGTGCTCGAACACATTCAAACCGAAAAACATTACACATCCAACTTGAGACCAATTCCTCTGCATTTCTGCAAAATCACGAATTAGCTTTGAACAACTGCAGATATCATCTTATTAATAAGGTCACATTTCAAACTGATGTTGTTAAATCAAAGATGTATTCAGGTACTTCATTGTATTGTATTAATACATTCACCAGCAGCATTATAAGGTTGTTATTAATAAAGCCCGACTGATATAGATTTTTTGGGGCTGATATATATACATACTTTCAAAACCGATATATAGGTCGACTTTCTTATAAATAACTGTAAATAAAAAGACAACACAAATCAACCAACAACATATAGAGCTTGAATTAAGAAAATAAACATGTTTTTTTTACATAGAAGTTTTCATGTCAGCAAACAAACACTAATACTGATATGTTTGTGAAAGGCTCATATCAGACTTCAGTATTTATTCCGGGTGCTGCTGCCTCAAACTACACGGGTCGCGGTTTTAAATCAGTTGATTGTGTAATTGTTTGTTGTGATGATCATTGCAAACTAGCTGAGGCTGTACATACAAATATTATACTAAATATTATAGTACAATAATACTTAAGAGCTCTGAAACTATTGGAACTCACTGTGTAAAAGCTGTATACTTATTATACATATCTTAACACTTGATTTTGAGGATCTTTGATTGATTATGGTGAAAGTATTCTGCTGTCCTGTATATTTTGTAATTTAACATCAATTTGATTCCCAAAATGTTCCTCATACTGTCATTGATAACTTCCCCTCAAAGTTCTTCCGATCAGGACGCCTTAAAAGTCAGAACATTTAAATCTGACAGTTGAATAAATGTTACAATTTACAACTTTGTCTTTTTCAAGATGTAAACACTCGTCTCAATGAACAGTGATGTTGAAAACAAGCAGGGGGAGCTGTGTGTACAGAGGAGAGGCAGCAGAGGGAGTATGGCACTGTCTGTGGGGATTTGTGTGTGTGTGTTTGTGTGTAGTAGATGTCACTGAACAGACTTGATACTCTCACATAGACACATACAGGTCGTCTCTGAGCCAAATCTGCCCTTCATGTTTTCTATTTGGACTCCGTAAATGCTTCTTTTCCCGTCATCCACTGAATTAAGTCTAATACCTTCCTCAAGACGTCACGACTGTTTGACTGATTTCAAAGCCAAAGTTAGGCTCAAAACCAGTGAAGGTTCAAACCTGGGATTGAGCTTGTCTAATGTTTCCAAAACGGCGAACTGTGAAAGGCCCCATAATTGATACGCAGGAACCCAGAGGGCACGACTCCTGTCAGATCAGCAGCAGACAAGAACTGCCAGAGCCACGCACTGCGGGGAATAACAGCTAATTAGCCCCGTTTAAACATTTCCTGGTTTGAAGAACTTAAAGAGCCGGGGCCACAATCACACGAACAATAGCTGCTCACTTAGTGAAAACCCCCCTGAGTATGGATCAGACGGTTGGTAGCATTTAGAGAATCCAAACTGAACCAGATGATCAACAGATCACCTGCGCTCTGTCAAAGAGATTTTTTGAATCAGGTGAATGAGAGGAGAGCCGGACCAGGTAGTATTCACATGCTGCTGTTTGGATGAGAAATGTGAGGACTGGAAACATAATGATAAATCATGTCGAATTTTATGTCCTGCTCGTTAATGGCTAATAAATATCTGGGAAAAAAAGGTTTAAAAAGTGTCCATCACAGGTTTAAGTGTTGGAGCCTTGTTTTAGTTGTTTTTCAGTGTAAAGTTTACTTCTTAAATTTGAACATATACTGTTTAAATAGGAACCTTGACAAACTTCTCACCAATAACATTCGAGATCAAATTAACATACGTTATTGGTCCATTTTATTGGTTTCCCATGAAGTACTCATATATTCCATATTCCACTATTCCATTGAAAAATGTAAAAATAAACATGAATAAGGTAATGAAAGCAGTTTATAAACCAAAACAAAAAACTCACACACAACCAACAATAATATATATCATGAAATAATGTGTTAAGTTGCATTTTATGACATCATAGCTGCTCTTTGTACTTGCACCCAACATGATTTTATTTTTAAGTCACTGGATAAGATGAATATGAAATGAACCTGGGACCATCTACAGGTGCACGCTGCATTGTGTCATTGTCTGGAAACTAAAGATAAATAATCATAAACCACATAAAACTGTTTGCACTTTATTATTTGATGCAGGTGAAGCTGTCAAAAGTGTTTTTAATAAGTGGTGATGAAACTGAACCAACTGGTTTGTTCGGGGCTGTTTTCTCTGTGTAAACAGATTAAACCCATATTTATGTAGATTCACTGAGTCTGGATTTATTCGTCGTATTCATATTTTATTTCATTCTTTTAAATTGAGCTGCAGTTTTTGAGGCTGTGTCGACAGTTTGAGTATTTTTCATTTTGTAGTTAATCACCTTGTGGATCTGTTCACGCTGAGATGTTTGACGGACTGGTAAGTGTTACCTTCTCACTTCAACAGTGTGTGTTTCCATGCTGTGCCCACAGGACAATGGCTATCAATAAATAATAGACAGCTGTACAGGGAGCTGAATGCCAACTCCACACAATACTCATCCTCCCTCACCCTCCCTCACCCCTCAGCTGTCTGTCACAGATCATCATTAACGCTGTCTTGCTTTGTCTCTCGGCTTAGAGAAACACACACACACACACACACACACACACACACACACACACACACACACACAGCCCCAAAGCAAATACACCTTTTCATCGTCTGCAGCCAGATTCTCTGCCACAAACATCCCAGAACAATTTACTACCGATATAATGCTGCGGTAATCTGCATCTTAATTAAAGCGGACAGAGACTGTTTACTCAAATGATTGCGTGTCTCTGTGAATTCGAGCTTTGTATTAAACCTTTAAACGTGAAACCTTTGTGATGTAAAGTCACTCAGAGAACATCGTGTGCACAGACACTGAGGAGGGATCTGACGGGGCATGTCCCTAAAGGTATTTTTATAAAATCTCTCAGCAGAGGAATCAATGTGTGTATGTAGATTAAATAAGAATGAAAAACAAATCCTCATAAACTTAAAATCATTGCTTGTCCTCACTTTTAGTCCTCGTGCCATTACAAAGTTTGTAAAATGATAGGAGAATTAGTGATATTTTATAGTTTCTATATGAAAAGCCTTTGTTTGATCAGATATAAAAACTTTTAACAAGTTGTGATACCACAAAGTTTTAATCAGGCCAGAAGAGTAGTGGATCAACAGATAAAGAAAAAACAGAAAACCACAATAATATCCAAGAGACATTTTAATCATCATGATCATTAAAACACATTTTATTGCAGTCCAACAATCTTTTTTACTATTAGTCTATGAGGGTCGACACCAGTTGGCATTTTTTTAACCTTAAAGTCAAACCTCATAACATTTTTTAAAGATATTTTTGGGGCATGTTTGCTTTTGTTGATAGGACAGTGTTTCACACCAATATATAAAGTTTTTTAATGTAACAGTTTCTTTTTACTCTGGTAAAAGGATCTGTCGACTAGTTCATTTAATGTCGATGGCTCCTTAAAGTTCATTTGTCTACATGTGAAAGTGACTGAACTGCAGTTTCTAATTCTCCTGTCGCAGGTTACACGTCATCTTTGGTTCTTTCTTTCTCTGTATTTTCATCATCAACACCTTTCACCATATCAGACACGTCTCCTCTGATCTCCATCCTGTTTGGATTAATCTTGCTCCAAAGCTGCTTTGTGTTCCCACCTGGCCGCAGGTTAGCAGGTCGCCAGGTAAGCATTTAACAAGCCCTCCGCTGGCTTGTCTGCTCCACTTAACACCTGACATGCCCCCTCCGTGCTGACCTCTGACCCCTGACCCCGGACTGACAACTGTCGGATACTTTCCTTTCTCCGCTGCGCTCCTCCTTTTCTTCCGTACCCTCACTGAGTGCCACAGAGTGAGACAAGGTGAAAGGTATCCAGGCGTTTTCTGAGAGGGGGGGCCGCACAGGTGTTCATGCCTCCGCACCTCTCAAGTTCAAAAGCCATCGAGTCCTTAGCAACCGGGTAGCAGTCAAACAATGTGTCACCCGCCCCCCCACCCCGAGGCGACAGTGTCTTCTGTTTTACTGTCAGAGCGCCAGGCTTTAAAGAGCCTGATCCACACGCTTCACAGTCAACGTCATCCTCAAGCACTGACAATGAAAATATACACATTAACCCAACTGCATGTGTGACATCATGTGATATTATTCAATCACACCAGTGAGAAAAATAACCAGACACAAACATGAGTGAGGCTCGAAACTAAAAACACGGGACAGACAGGCGTGTGCTTATCTAACAACACGCCCCCTGTGTCATGTCTGAGTCTGTCACCTTGTTCAAGATTTCCCAGCTCCTCCGGGTTTATGGGTTAAAAGTGGGAGCCGGTCCAAGCATTACTAGCAACATCAGTGTCAGTAATTTAATGCGCAGGTGTGAATGGATTCTCAAACAAGCCGGGGAGGCCCCCGGCGAGCCCTGCGCAGGGCCGCCAGGGCCAGCGGCAGGTTTAAATAAATACGCTGCTGAGCAGACATGTCGGCAGCTGGGGCCCGATATGGCCGCCGCTGTTTGTGTTGTGGCTTTGAGAGGCACCGAGGAGAAAGCAGCGGGACTCTGGCATGTTTCCTGGGAGAAGAAGAGTTAAACTCAGGAGGAAAATAAGTGGCAGGAGAAGAGTTGAAAAGAAATACTGAGGGAAATAAGTGGAAGCTCGAGACGAGCTGTGTGTGTGTGTGTGTGTGTGTGTGTGTCAAGTAAAGTTCATATGATGGTTGAGATATAACGTCTGTAATTCTCAGAAACTCAGCTGCATCATAGGTTTTGGCTTGTTTGTTTATTTCTCTTTGTCAATGTTTTTTTTAGAGAGTTTATTTATTCTGATCAATTTACTAACCATTCAACAAAGGATAGACATTTTTAAATGTAACATTAAGTATATGAAGACCACATTTTACTTTATTTAAAGCAGTTATGTGTATTTATTAGATTAATAAATTAGTGAAAGGTCCATCCGTTCTGTGTTAACAGCACCTTTAGGCTGTCTCCATCCCCTCGAGACAACTGACTAATAAATGTCTCTGGCTCTCACCCAGAGCCTCCCCCCCCAGAAAAAGGACTTGGGGTTAATCCATAGAGTGACCAGCTACTGTACCACAGTCCAGTCCCAGTCATCAGGGAATGAGACGCGTGGGCTCGTGCACAATCACACTGGGCCAACCACGTATCTGTTCGCTGCTCAAGCAAAATAAAAAAGATTTCTCAAGGATGCACAATCCTCCCGGTTGTCCTGATTGTCAGGCCGACTATGGTCCGTCCCAGTTGCTCTGATTAGAGGTTGAACCAGAATAATTGAAATCTGAATTGTGTTTGAACAGATGGTTTTGGGGTTAGGTAATATTGTTTGTAGTGTATTTTTTTGTGTCATTCCGTCGTCAGAAAGGCTAATGGGAGGTAATGACCTGCAGTAAATGGTCCACCTGTCAAAGTCGAAACTGGGATCTGCTCATGTGATAAACGCCTTTTACCATTTGAATGTCAAGTCGCACTTAAATCTAAACTTTGCCAAAACGTATTCTTTTTGGCAACGTTTTTTTTATATATGGCTGATTTTGCTTTCAAAAGGAGTAGTTTAATTGTTCAGGTGTCAGTGTCCAAATCTCAAGGATCATATTAGCATTAGTTAGTTAATCGTAGCAGGTAGAGATGATAGTGGATCTGTCATGTGTGAATAAACTTGCTGATTTTATTATTAAGCCACTGTGATGGAGACATGAGAAAAAAAGAATCATAAAAGGTTTAAAGATGGACAGCAAAGTGAAATCACAGACACAGGGAGGAAAAGTCCCACGAGCTGAGAGGACAGGGATGTGATGGGGAGGTGATGGGGAGTGGATGGGGAGTGGATGGGGAGGTGATGGGGAGTGGATGGGGAGGTGATGGGGAGGTGATGGGGAGTGGATGGGGAGTGGATGGGGAGGTGATGGGGAGGTGATGGGGAGTGGATGGGGAGTGGATGGGAGGTGATGGGGAGGTGATGGGGAGGCGACCAGATGCCAGACGGGCCCGTTCATTTCAGGTTTATGGATTAAGAGCTGTGCAGAAAAAGGCCAAAAAAAGGAGCAGGATCAGTTTCAGTGTTTCTTTCCAACCTGCCAGAATTCCCTCATGATGTCCTGACAGTCATTAAAAGAAAAGCTGGAGCCATTGATTCCTTCAGGCGCGCTGCCAGAGGTGGTGTGAGGAGAGTGCACCTCTAAGTCCTGCAGTAAATCCCACGGATTCAAGCTGGGCCACAGACGGACACCTGCACGATATATGATACTGTATATTTCATCTCAGCCTTTGAGCTGAGCTACATCACCAGCGTTCAGCATTAGCTCAGCATTAACCCGGCGAAAGGCTTTATCATCACCCACTGCCACGATGTGACTCCTCCACACAGTGTCACATCTACAGAGCAGCTCTGAAATAAACCTTTAAACCATTAGAAACACTATCAAATACAAATAATCAAAAACAAAGCTGTATACTTTTAATTCTAAATACACTTTTGCAGCTTATTAGGCATCATTTCTTTTGTGCTGTGGCCTCCTGTTAAACTGCTATAATGATAAGCAAACTGTAAATCTTATTCATTTTCAAATCTCAAACCAATTACTGTATCTACAATTAAACTCATTTTGAATATTACAAACTTTCCCAACACTAACATTTCAAGGTCTTTGAAAAGACAAAGACCTTTGTATTTTACAAAAAACTTTTTCAAGCAAAGCAACTGAAAGTCAAGATGTTTAAATTCTAGCAGAACTTAATGTTGACAAAATGCTTCAACTTACTGGAAACTTCTGCCAAACTTATTTCCTTATGTTTCTGTAGTAAGTTTCCTATTTTCCCTAAATCAAACTTTTTAAAGAGGAGCATGGGGGAACCTGCAGTATATTAATGTACATTTCTAGTAATATGTGAAGTTTAATATCTGCCGGGAACTTAGCAGAGCCCCCTCTTCCATTCAAACTGTCCATCACTCTGCATTTCAGTTATGGAGGAGCTCACATGATCGTGAGGAGCAGGGCACAGCGAGCTTTGTTATTGTGACTTCATTGTGTTTTCAGTGAAACTCTCAGAGTGGGAGTGCAGAACCTTATCCTCTATGAATAGCAGGGCAGGATGGGGGGGATAACAATAGCTGAGGGTTTGGGTGTTCCCTGCATCTCACACTGTGACAGACCAACCTTTGGTTCATCCCAAGTCCCTCATCAAATATTAAAGCTGCTGTTCAGTCAGCAGCCACAGCACAGACGGACCAGGACGAGCAACACTTCTCTCAGCCGCTCGTCTGCTGTGAAAAGTGTCGCCCGTCTGCAGCGGAGGTGGTGAACTGAGACGTCTGCTGCAGCGCTGAATACGCTGTTTGAGAAAAAGTAGTTCTCTGCATGTTTTATAATGCAAGATGTCCAAATTTCATGAAAAATGAAAATCAATGATGATATGAATGTTATTTAATTCTTTATGAGTCCCACAACAGGGATGTTTGAAAAAAGTAACAAAAGAGTGACATGCAATCTACATATAAGGAAAAATAAGAACAATATTGTTATATATACAATATGTGAACAATATGAACTATAAACATATATATATGAGTTATAGAAAAGTAATTTATGAATACTTGATGTAAACAGACATGTATACAATTTAAACATAAAACAAATTTATATTATTTTTTTGATTTAGAGCTCGATCAGTTGGTAATATACTTATTAGTTCATTAATCAGCAATTATTTTAATAATAAAATAATCTTTTTAAGTCATCTTTTTACCCAAAAATTGTAAAAAAAAAAAAATTCTTGTTGCAGCTTTTCAAATATAAGAAATAGATTTTCTTTTCATTTTTCTACATGAATATAAACTGAATATATTTGAGATTTAAACTGTTTAATCTGACAATTTTACAACTTTGACTGTAAGGGATTAAACATTTTTTAAACTATCACATCTGAAAGAATAATCACTTATTTGATTTATCAAGAAAATATTGGATGTTGTTCAGTTTTCTGACTCTTGGTGATCGACTTAAGATGCAGTTCATCTAATGGCAAGATCCTCCTTTGATTTCCCTTCAGCTTCCTGTCTGAGCTTTCTGATCTCTATCAAAACAAAGTATATCCACCAATCATCATTAAACCCTGTTTCATTGTAGTGGATGATCGGTGTGTGTCTTAAGTTTGATCCCCCACTGGTTTGATTATTGTTTTTTTGCAGCATTGCTTTAATATTGTTCATATTTCGTGTGATAAGTTCTGTGCCAGCTGTTTGTTTGTATTATTTTTTGTTCACAATCTTAATTCTACTCGTACAAAGAGCCAATCATCCTGCACTATTTATTCCAGTTGTTTGCAGTTAACCACCTTCACACTAGACCTGTATCATCTTTCAGTTTGACTTCCTCAGACTCATTTAATTACTCTTCAGTAATCTAATGAAATACTTTTAAATTTTGCTCATTGTTTTATGAAGGAAAATATTATTTATATAGAAAATGTTGCGTGATATGAAACAAGTTGTTCAAATTAAGATTATAGTTAAATCAAGGAGCCGTAGTGGACGTGGTTTAGATCTTTGTTGCAGAATTCATGCGCGGCCTTTAAATCAATACTTGCTCTAGAAAAAAATAGACAATTAGATGAAGACTTTTGCATCTCTAAATAAATGAGTGTGTTCTCCTGTGAATTTGTTCTCCTGTGAATGTGCTGAAGGGAAGCAGATGATGAGACGGACACGCTGTAAGACTCCTCTTATAACTCCCCCCCCCCCCCACCCTGTGTCATTGTGCCTGTTTTGGGATTAGTCACAGGATACTGCAGATATTAATGACTCCTGTTAAAATGACTATAACGTGTCATCAAATCCCCTGTTGCATGATTTAATTTCCACACCCCTGCACATAATGGCGGAACGTCTAAGTCCTGGACCCGTCAGAACGCCTGTAAGTGGCGTCAAGTCCTGTCACCCGAACAAAAAGGAAGAATATATATTTTTTCCCCCGGTTCCATCGTGGCGATAGTGTTTCAGCTGACATTCTCTCTCGAAACACCTGAGACAGGTGACTTTTGCGCTGAGGGGATTAACTGTTATGGAGTTTGAAGAGGTTCCTATTGTGCGAGGCCAGGAATATGAATAACCAACGAGCTGGCGTGGCTGAAGGGGGGGGGGGGGGGGGACGCTGACACGGAGACAATATTAGCTCATCAAAATATATGAATTAGTAACAGAGTGAGGACACTTTGGATGGTGCCCTGCAGCTCCGTCATCAGAGACACCTCCGACCATGAAACACAGCGATCGGTCCTGTTTATGAACAAGTGATTGGGTTTCCAAATTTGACTCAATAATTCACAGGATAATTGGCTCAGCTTAATTGGCGGTGGAGCATAAAAGATTCAAGGTGCCTCTTAAGTGCAGCACATGAGGTGCCACTTATAATGATGACAGATGGCTGTTCGATGGCTTGGGTGTCAGATGGGTCGGCTTTGTCATATTCACACTTCCCCTTGTTCGGAGTCGGATCGGGTTTTTCCTCCCAGAGCGCTACATCGTTTCTCTTTTTCATTTGCCAACTGTGGCCGCGGTGAATTATTGAGACGCAGCAAGCTGACGAAGTGCCGACCAGCGCTGCTCTGTCAGCGCACACAGGACAAATGTTTTGTTTGTGAGCCTTTGAACTAAATCAGCCTCATGAAGCACTTCACGGAAAATGTCTTGTGTTACACACCGAGCTAAGTGGGGCTTTTTTCCTGCTAAATTTGTAGGTTACGCAACGTTTCGGCAGCTGCACGTTCAGGTATAAACATGTGGAAACAGAAAGTCTTTGATATTAATCACGTAGGCGAAAGAAAATAAATATCACATGGATAAAATGATCAAATACATTTAATAATACAGCAGTTTCTATTTTTAAATGTTGTTTCTATTTCAACAGGCCCAAACCAGTTTTATTTCATCATCACACATTTCTTCATAGTGTCCTCATGTGTATGTGTGACTCTTCACACAAACTCAGACCAAAGCAACAGACACATAACTGTC
This sequence comes from Hippoglossus hippoglossus, assembly GCF_009819705.1. Lineage (NCBI taxonomy): Eukaryota > Metazoa > Chordata > Actinopteri > Pleuronectiformes > Pleuronectidae > Hippoglossus > Hippoglossus hippoglossus. The sequence goes on from NC_047160.1 coordinate 20,773,645, forward strand.
TCTTTTCAGTCTGTGGTCATTAAGATGAAATGTAATTCTTAGAAAAATGACGTACACACTTGCAATAAGCTTTATTTCATTGTTATCATGAAGTTGGTTGGTTCATGGTCGTCACATCTGTGTAGCTTCATTCACAAGTCGACACCGGACTGTACTTTCTACAGATCTGACGTCCAAAACTGTACTTTTACTTTATTTCACTTTCACTTCATATTTTTATCTGTCGGCTCTTGTGTTCCAGATCATTGGTCCTTCTGTTGTTACATAAGTTGGATTAACAAACAAAGAGCAAACCTTGTTGTTGTCTTTAGTTTACCGTTGTTTTTCTAATGTGTTCACACTCCAGGAACTCTAGGAGCTGATGCACATCTGCAGCTGTCCATTACTAGCATCCTTAAGACTACGGCCATACGAACATCTGCAGCTATTTTGATGTTCATTTGCATCCATTTGCTAATTAACATTAAACAAAAAGTAGAGCTGAATATATTGAGTCATTGACCTGATGATGGTGATATATGGACTCTTTGTTCCCGATTGGACATGAATTTGATGACAGTAATTTCGCCTAAAATAACATTCTGCTGGTCTCATCTGCTGGGAAATGTCTGAAGATCACAAACAACCAACAGATGTATCCTCAGGGGACCACGATTGTCTGTAAAAACTTGTCAAATTACTTCCATCCAATAGTCTTTGAGATATTTCAGTGTTTAACTGACCAGTGAATCACAAGTCGGAGTAAAAATATTTGGTTGTTACATTGTTTCATGGTTACATCACATTTATTATTCATACAATTCATATTCCTGTGATGTTTAAAAGTTTAGTTTCTTCTCAAAGTGACGTTTGAACATCTATCGCCCCAACTCAAAGGTTTAAATCACAGCAAGAATAAATCCTCTGTGACACCAAACTCTGACCAATACCAGCGTTTAACTTAAAGACAAAATTAACTTCCTCACAAATGTATTTATTCATCTCCTAACTTTTGCCCTCCAGATGACCACAGCTCTCGCTCCCAGCAGCTTATTTTTATTCATTAGCGCGACGTTAATAAAAGGGTTAATGAACATGAATGAGGCTGTGGTCAGTTTTCCTCAGAACAAACATCATTTTGAACCTTTACACCATCAGTAATGATACATTTAGCATTGAAAACACACAAAAAGAGCTCCGCTGATTTTCCCCCTGAATCACACATGAAGACTCCACATTGCGGGAGTTTGCTTTGCGTGTACACACAACTAATGTCTTCCTGTGTTCAGCGTCTTCTACATTTCCCGTCTCTAATTGCCTAATAATTTAAACACACTTAAGTTGGCTCATTAGCTGTGTATGAAGACTTAAGGGGGGGAAACACCTGTTCATTTACTTAATGAACTCCAAAAAAACATGGCACCGTGATCGGGGGCAAGAAAATAAACCGAGACAGGACAAAGTGGCCTCAGGACATTCAGACCTTATATGGAGCTCCGATAGAAAAAATGTCAATATCTGCATTTACACTTTTGGTAATTTACCTGCCGACAGAGACAGGAGCTGCTTTCTGAGACTTTTAAATCCAGTGTTTCCTCCGTGTGGTCGTCCACTGAGAGATTAATGAAGGGATTCAAGAGGCCGAGGGCAAAAATGAGGAATAGATTAAATATGCAAAGTGTTTGGGTTTGTATTAATGATGTTTAAGTTTGGTGTTTGCCCCCGAGGGAGTGAGACAGAGCTGCTGAGGAAAATGACAATTTGTGCAAGTGATGCGGAAAACTGGAAAATTGAAAGGGGAGGGTTATAACTGCAGAGCAGACAGATTCTCCGCCCAGTTAAGTTGAGTCGGCCTTCCAACGTTTTGCCTGATCCTGCACAGGAAAAGTTCAAGATCAATAAAATGATGTAAATCTGTGATTCACATTTGAAAGAATCAACAATAACACAGACCATGTGGACACCGTCCCTCCCTGAGCACTGTAGCCTCCAGACGTCCTAATTACATCTCAGGTTTTACCCTCAGTTGTTGTTTGTCTGTTAGCACGACAGTATGAATACTGACTGACCAGTATGAGGGTCACTACTTGAAGTAAAGATACCATCCACAAACACGAATGGCACTGAAGAGTAGGGGCTTCCTGTGCTGCTCTTGGTTTGCACATGCTTGTAGTACCAGTATGACTGAGACCGTCACGTCATGTTTTTCACACGCGACTCGCAGCTCCTGTCATCGGTGATCGATGTGGCGACTAATGGTGGACTTTGCCCTGTGCAGCATCTCTGCCATCTTCGCCAGCACCTAAACCTCTCTGCTGGAAACCCAAGCCCGCGGGCCACAAAGGGCCGTGTAAAGCATCTCCCCCTTCCCTCTCAGTATAGTAATTAACCCGCCTCTCACCTCCCTGTCCAGCAGCGTCCTCGGAGCAGCCTGGCAATCACAAGACACTTCACACAACAGCCTGCACACGGGAACCCGACCCTCATGGCTCCCTCTCTTCTTTTGTGACACTTTTCTCTGCGGCACTTCTCTTTCCAAATGGTGGCGGCCGGCCATAACTCACACACACGCAATGTCATCACAGTCTGTAATGAGCGGTCTCGATTAAAACGCTTTGACGGATCACTGTGAATTAGTGGCTACTAGCAAGTGATTTCATATGTTGTAATACGTGGACAGAAGAAGAAAATGTCCTTGATGTGTGGCTCAGGCGGCTGGCGTCCGTAAATCACAGGCTCCACTCTGTCCGTGGGCCATTTTCAACGTAAGAAAACATTAAAGACTTATTAACTTTTAGTCGACTTTCAGTGCGGGTCAAGAAATGGAAATAGACTAAACAGCCAATAAAAGCATGAGCCCCTCTTTGGCGTAAGTCATGACAAAAGCAGCCCTTAAATCAGACGGGAACAAGTCGGGCTTGTTTCCGAGCGCAGCCTGTGCAGAACCTCCACATCCTGTGTGTTTGCACGTTGAACCTTTGTTTCCATCGATAGTTTCTCCTCCTTGACTGATGACCTCTGCGCCCTCGGACCAGGCTGGTTTGGATTAAGCATGCTGCGTTCTAAGTGAGAGCTGCAGGGTTTCTGACGCTGTGATGGATTCTCTGAAGAAAGTCACACCGTCCAGGTTTTCCACACTGCCCACATTGTGTTGGACAGAGAAAGGAATTCTAACGTCACCTCGCATTATATCAACGCTCTCGTGCTTCTCAACATGAGGCTGCTACTTTTTCCAGCGAACAATTTTTGTTTCTGGCAAATCCAGGGAGAGAACATTGTCTGTTACCACCATGAAACGACCCACACTCTGTCGCATGACATTTCTTTCAAACATAAAAAAAAAAGAAAACCCTTGATTTAAACATTCGAGGTGCTGCTCTGTGTCGTGCCAGTCCCACGTTTGACTTTATATTGTTGTTGGCTGGCCCAGCAGGGTGGTGTTGTGATTGGTGTCGCGGTGCTTCAGCCACAGGGCCTGTGTTCAATTCCCCCTGACAGCCCAAAATCCACCCTGCTGAGGTGCCCTTCAGCAAGTCATAAACTCAGTCCGGGCTGACAGTAGCTCCGCGTGAAACAACGCAGCTCTCGTTCAATTCACTGAGGTATCACGGATGTTTTTTTTTTCCTCAACATGATAAAATAAACCATACGATTCAAACACAACAGGTAAAAGTTCCTTTAGAACAAAGTATGACTGCAGATTTATTTCTCCTTTTCTCTCGTCTAGCTTTAGTTTGATGTAATAAAAACACAAATCCTTCCCAATCTCATACTTGTAAAGCTGCGACTAAAATCAACAATCATTTTCCGTCTCACTACCAGTTTCCATTTTTTGTGTTTTGCCGCAAAACAGAACACAAGCTGACGACGTTGATTCTCCTCCATGTTTGTTTTTCTTCTGAAGTCACGTTTGACCACGTGAGTTTCTGTGAGTCTCTGTGTTTGCCACTGTGAAATTGTTTCCTACATACGACAAGTGTGTGGTCTAATGTTCCGGCCAAATCGTTTAGTGTGTGCGTTCTGATGATTATTAAATTAAAAATGGGTTAAATCTGTCATTATGTCTGTGGTCTCCAATGTTTTCAAATTGGTCAAGAGTTGAAAATCGTCTAGTGTGAGCACACAACGTTCTTCCATGTACAACTGTAAACACAGTAAAATGGAAAAAGGAATAATATGTTATTTTTGCTCTCATATTTATATATATTTTTATATATTCTTTCTATATCTCACATTTATATTTCAATTCTTATCTTGTCTTGTATCTGGAAGGAAAAATCTTGGTCCCACCTTCATTGCCGAGTGGTGATGAATATTTCAAGTTTCTCTTTATTTCATAAAGCTGTGAGGACACACACACACACACACACACACACACACACACACACACACACACACACACACACACACACACACACACATACTTGGTGCTGTGGCCCTGCAGTGAAGTCGATCCCCTGGATAGAACACGTCAAATAACCTGTGGAAGTCTGCAAGCTGTGATTGGTCGGGGTCCAGGGTGAAGCTGCCGCGTCTCTCGGCCAAGTCCCAGCAAGTGTTGAAGATGAACTGATAAGACACAGTGACCAACTCAGAGGACAGAAATATCTTTAGCTCGGACTTTGGCATTAATCTCTTGGAAAAACTACTTTTGGATAAACCTTTGCAAGAGAGCTTTTTAAAAAATTCTAAAAATATTTGCTCCATTTATCAAATATTGTGCAAAACTCATCACCTTCAGGTTGGCATTTTCATTTTCACTTGAGATAAATGTATCGTTCTATTTATTTTACTTCTTCGGGACGAGGATATTGAAACTCTCTTAATTCCCATCGGAGAACATGAGAAATGCGCTGCCATCGTTAAAAATAAACGTTTTCCTTGATTCCTGAAGAGTTGACATTGAGGAGGTTCACTGATGATACAAGCACGTCGTCTAGCTTCTCTTTCTTTTCCACAGACGCCTGCTGGAAAGATTTGTCTTCCTGAAGCTTTTGTTCTTCCCGAAGAGACAGAATAGACAAGACGTCAGATTTTCAGCGCACGTCGACAGATTCCCTCCGTCTGATTGATCGTCCCCGTAGAGAAACGAGCACCTGAAGCAGTCAGTCGTGGACGTGAATAAACGTGGACTGCTGCTGCGTAACAAGTCGTCTTCACACACCATTGTTTCCCCACTGAGGCCTGAACAAGAGGCTCATTTTCGAGGCTCCACACCGAATGAACTTTCCAGTTAAGTTCCACTCTGTCGCACGTTAAATGGGACATAATTTGAGGTACGGATCAACATGGAATTATCATATTTCCACAAATCCAGAAAGGATGTGCCCTCTGTAATTAGCAATAAAGCGCAATTCAGTTTGGCTATGACCGTTTTTTCACCACAGAGGCGCTCACTTAATTTCCTGAGCCAAACTTTCCCCACCTCAAAAAAAAAGAGAAGCCCACAGTGGAACGTCTCCATCGACATTCACACTTTTCAGCGTCTCAAAGCGCGGCAGCGTCTCCTAAGTAGTCTTTTGAAAAGCCTCAAAGTGTCATCTTTGAATAAATGCTCTTCAGTGGGCTGTAATGAATAGCACTTAAAAAACCGAATGGCTCTCGTATCAGGTTTGGTACCAAAAGTCTTTTGGGGAACAATGCGGGAGGATTCACAAAGCGAGGTGAGTAACGACCTGGTAATCTGCCTCCCTCCTGATATTCTCCCTCTGATTATTAACTCCTTTATGTTTATTTATCTTCCAACAGATGCGGGGAAGTGGTGAAACCCAGCTTTGGTCCCACCCAGTCACCGGCTCTTTGTTTGAGGCACAGGCTGGATTCAGGCTTCGGGAGAAAAGGTACGTGCTCAGGTGCTGGATCCTTACTGTCATTTTTACATGATGACATCATTGTGTTTCCTTCTAACGGAGCAGATCCTTTATCCAACACATGATCTACAGGCCTGCGAGTCAGAGGAGCTCTCAGTTATCATCTCTTTCAAGGCCGACTTCATTCATCACCTGCTCCTCAGGAGAGAGACGACCTCTGACCTTCATCATAATGTGCACACATGTGTCTGCTGGTGCCGCAGAGATTTAACCCTCAATAACTGTCTTAATAGCTTAGATTCGTACTGTTTACTTATTTTTAAGGAGAAGTTATTGTAGCTGTTTGTGTGTTGTGTCAAACATTTGAGAAATTTATAGGCTCTTCAGTCACGTTTTGCAGGAAAATATGTTTATGTTCCCCCCCCCCCCCCCCCCCCCCCCCCCCTCGAGGTATTTGTCCCAGCCTGTATTAAACAGTAAAATGTAAACTGAACTTTCTCTCGTCCGAAGCGCTGATAAAAACACAGACCGTCACAAACTCCAGTTTTTATATTTGCAGAGCTCTGATTATTATGATTGGCTCGTCTGGATGATGCTGTCGTATGTGCATCAGCATGTTCGATGTGTTTCTACACACGTGACCTGAACAACGCAGCCACAGCCTCGTCCTAAATCCAGTCTGTTGCTGTTAGTCCCATTTAAAGGTTAACAGAGCAGCATCAGGAGCATTAAAAACACTCATTCAACCTGATTTTCACTGAACTGTTCCTTTAACCAGCGATAACAAGAATGAATCCATCACTACGGGTGATTGTTTCTGTATTGCCTCATCAGAAGTGTTTTTACAGTGAAAGAATATCTCTTACACTGAGGCTCTTGCTTTGTTATTCCTCTCGCTCCCCCCCCCCCCCTCTCCCTGCTGCATCTAAAATCTGATACAAGAGCCATTCAGTTTGAAGTGCTATTCATTACAGCCCACTGGAAATAGCAATCATCCATGGCCTCTAAAGGAGAGAGAGACTTTAGGTTTTCTGTCCCCGTTCCTCTTTTTCAGAATCCGTGCTTTTACTGGCAGCTCTTCTCAACCAGACCGGCAGACTAAAAATATGACCCCTCTGAATGCCCACATCCTTCGCCCCGAAAATAAATCACGTGCCTTTCAGCCTGAGCAGACGCACGGCACCTTCCAGGACGGTGCCGTCTGTCTCCACGAGCTGCAGCCTGTAAAGGAGACACGCCGAGTTCTCAGATCACAATCTACAAACTCACACACACACACAGACACACACTTCGGGACACCCACAGACAACAGGCGAGAGCAAACGTCTGAAGTGCCCTGGGAACTGAGCTGCGCTGGCTCCACCTCGGGCCTCCGAATAGCTGGATGCCAGCTCTGGCCCAGTGCAGGCCCTGTTTTGCTTTGCCTGTCACTCCTCTCGCTGCTGGCTTGCCTGGTGCACTCCGGCAGAGAATAGGAGCCAGTGTGGGGACCGGGTTGGGGGGGGGGGGACTGGAGCTCATCAGAGGGGTTGACTCAGTCCTGCCTGCTCCCTCAACGCTGTGGGTCTGGCACTCTGCTCAGGTGGAAAACGGAAGAGAGTGAGTGGGTAATCACGAGGGTGTTGGCTCCGTTCTGCCCACACACACAAAAAAAAAGAGCCCGGCCCACAACTATGGCCCTCTTACCAGTTTGTCGTGTGTGGTTTTCTGAGACTGTCATCGCAGGGTTTGTGCAACGAGGAACACAGACGAGGGAAGAGGAGGGAGGAGAAATACAAAAACGTTTGTGCCCGCTGCAGTAAAAACTTTCAGGGACCAGAAGTGTTTTGGTTTCTGACGGAGCCAAACTTATTCTGAGACGACAAAGTACCGAGCAAATTTAACGTGTCACTGGGGTTTAATATCAACAAATGCATCCCACAGTTTGTCTGCCTTGCTTCTGCATCTCTGCTGGTGTGTGTACCTAAAAGAGTGAGCAAACACCAGAACCAACACACACACACACACACACGGTGATTCACCGCAGCTGCCAAAGGAGCAGGTAGACAAACTCATTTTGATGCAAATCACCCTTGACTTTTACTAATCTGTCAAAAGCCTCACCCTCCTCAGGCATTATCCACGCTGTGATATTCTTTCCTTCCGTCTTCGGGTGGGGGGGGGGGGGGGGGATCTCTGTTGTGTGCGTCTGAGCTGGAAACGGGCTGCGAGTTGTTTTCTTTGCAGAAACACCTGTCTAAACAGCAGCAAAGCCAAGGGCAAGTCTCGCCTGTCAGCGGCGGTGACAGCTCCTGACAAAAATTCAGCAGAGACGATCCCTAAGACGTCCACTCAAGCGAAACAATGCACGTGTGCTGGAATGACCCCAGCTGGGCCTCCTCACTCGCCATTCAGTGTCTCTGCAGAGGACGGGCGGTGACATTTAACATCTGAATGGAGATAAAAAATGTGAGATGTTCCTGGAAAGATAAGAGTCTTTGTTTTTGTGTCTCTGTGGTTTTGAATTCACTTAATCCGTCTAAATATATACGCCGGCGGTTTCCGTGACATTGAATCCAAAAACCAGAACGTACAGTTGTGTGACAGCAACAAAAGACTGGACTGCTTAAGTGATTAATTAATGCAGCTTACAACCATTAATAAAGTCGTTTGTATCGCCTGTCCGGAGTGGGGTTAGGGGCTGTTTCAGGGAGGCTTTACTGAACAAAGACCAGGTGGCTCATTAGCTACTGGAGACTTAGGAGGGGGATCTGTGGGCCGGTCGAGTTTCGGTCTTATGCTTGAATTTCAACACACGGATGCTTAATCTGCGACGCCTTCATCAGCTCTGGTGCAGCTCCCATCACCCGCTGCAGCTCCGGGGCCTGTTCCTGTTGGTTTCTCTTATCGTCATGAGAGTGAAAAATGACTGAATCTGGCAACAAGCTCACAAAGGCTGAGTAATGAGAAGCTGCACATTCATACAGCTCCGAATTTGGTAAAACTACACTGCTCCAACTCATTTGCTAATTGAGGATATCTTCAACTGTCTCCACCAACAGTCCAAAAGATGCAGTTTACTGTAAATGTGATGAAGCAGCAAATCCTCAGAGTTGAGAAGCTAGAAACAGCAATTACTTCAGTTTCTGTCAGTCGACTAAATGTTGCCGCTCTGACGCAGTTCAATACACTTTTCATGGTAAAACAACCAAAGTATGAAAGTTTGATGGAAAACCAATTTTCCTAATGATGTAAATAATTAACTGAATGTAACATTTGAGATGTCGACACTGGGCTCTTTGATTAAAGAACAGTTTTAATTGTTTATTTATTTATGAAGGTTTATTTAAGGGTTTGATAAATTGAATCATTCTTTAGATGAGTACAGTATCATGTGAGCAGATTACAACCCTAACTTTAAAACAAACTGTCTACCTGTTGCTCCCTGGTTGAAGGAATAGTCCACTGAAAATCTCTTTGACTAGAAATCCACTGAAAATCGTTTAAAAATCAAATTTTCATTTCATTAAAGTTTGTGAGGTGACAGGTTTGTAAGTTTGCAGCTTTCCAGGTTCACAACAGTGACTGGTGCTGACGGTAACTCCACAACATACATGTAGGATGGAACAGACTCCTGCAGACATGTATAACATCTCCTTATATCATCTTATACATAATATTACTGCCTTCAATGGGCTAAAGTTGTACAAAAATGTATTATTAATTACTTGTTAAATACCTTTAAACTCCTTTTCTGAGGAATCAAACTTCAGCTCTTTTCAAGTCCTGCTGGTGCTTTATATATATATATATATATTCTATATAAAATCAATTTCTGCACAAAGGATATCACAAACACTCACAGATGCACAAATCACGACTTGTTTTCCATGTCGCATTTTTTATTCAGAAACACAAAGCGGTTTTGCCGTATAACATCAACTTAACGTCTAAATGTACATTCATAATATTTCTATAGCAAACGTTTTGTTTAAATGATCAGAATTCATAAAATGTGTTGTCATGATTTCTAATCTTGGAAACAGAGCAGACAGGTTTTTACAGTACAAACATTATGTTGCTCATACGACCGATGAATCTGAAGTGGACAATAGTTTGACAAACAAGTTTAACAGACAACATCTACGTCAAAACTAACAATTCACAAACTGTAAAACAAGCTCATGAAACGTGGTCAAAATGAAGATCCAGTTAAACATGTAATGTTTCATAACCATTCATCAGATCAAACTTCTGTTCTATAACGGACAGTTGAGTAGGCTACGACCTAACTTTACTTTAACTTCAGCTCATGCTCAGCTGGACTCTCTGGTGTAGTTCCTGTATCATATCCATCTCTCTCCATCAACACTTTATCAACTCAGTGTCTGAACTGTTCTCTATCTGTGAATATGAAATACTTAAACATCAAACTTCTAGAGAATGGACAGGCTACTGAAGCAAAACACATGATTCGGAAACAAAATCAAAAGAATATAAAATGTAAATGTTGATTTGAGGTTGTAAAACTGAAAGATTTCTCTGTAAAATAAAAGTACATGGTTCACATCACAGCCCCTAATTGGCAACGTAAAGAGATTCTAACGACTACTTCCCTTCTGTTCACCTGAGGAGCACCACAGACATTAAGGAAACATTTGGTTTCGCCTCCTCTGTGTCCCATTCGTTCACTTTGCAGTCGTAGGGACAGAGACAGATTAAACAAGTGCAGATAGTATTTTTATTTTATATATTTCATCATTGAAACATGCTCCTAGTAGCAACAGTAGAGTTTGATATATATATAAAAATATTGTCAACTACCAGAGTGAATGATTATAGTAGATTTCTTCCTCTCTTTAACAATCGGCTTCATACTAACACTTAAATCAAGTAATTGCTTAAAGAGTCTTTATAAAAATCATAGAAATGGAACGAGAGCTGCGTGTAAACACAAACAAATTAGGTCCCTTTGCCTTTTTTAAATATTCAAACAGGCCAAGGCCTCAAAATCACACAGTCTGTTCTTCATCTCCCCCAAACAACTGGCACACAGGAATACAGAGAACACACTCTCCAGAAACTCTGAAATAAGGAATACTGACTGAAGAATTTTAGATATTTAAGTGTGTGTGTGTGTGTGTGTGTGTGTGTGTGTGTGTGTGTGTGTGTGTGTGTGTGTGTGTGTTGTTGGGGGGGGGGGGGGGGGGGGGGGGGGGGATGTCACTGCACCACACACATGGAGCTGCGTGGGGGGTTGACTGTCCTGGCCACGGTGTCCTGACTGTAGTTCACAATGTCTGCCTTCACCACACGCTGAAAAAATGCAAACACACAGAATTGAACATGAACAACGGCGTTAAATGCACAAGGATTTAATGACATAATTTAAAGGATGTTTCTGAAACCTCGGATGTTCTAGAGACTGAGGAAATATCCTATGAATAATAATAATATTAGCTGTTTATTACAGTTATATAACAAACTGCACATTACAACTTCAATTATCATTGTCAGAAATTTCTACTTTATCAAAACAATACTGCAAGAATAGAGTTAGCTTAGCATAACACTAAAAACAAGGGAAAAGAGCTAGCCTGGTTCTGTCCTAACTGTTTGATGGATGATGTGAAAACACAAACTCTAACTCTGTTGTCTAACCCTGTTACTGTTTATAAGTTCTCAACTGGACTATTGAAAACAAATCTGCTGAACAGTTGGT